>NW_020230168.1:0-38387 GCF_003227715.2 Harpegnathos saltator | reverse complement strand
ATATACTTTTCAATATCACGCATACAACGACAGCTGCATGAAAAGAGCTGGACTACTCGGCCGGGAAATTTGAATTTTGAAAAACGGCCATTTCATCTGCAACAACCTAATAATAAAACGTTTTATCGGCAAATTAGGTAGAAGTATTGGGCAACATTTACTAGCGCATGATTTTAACTCTCTTAACGATGCAATCAAAGAACCATTAGCTTTATAAACGAATCACGTTATTATACAGGAGGAATTCAAATGAATCAATCATATAACCTGACTAATCAATCATATTATACAATTTACAGAGAACGATTTGCAATTATTGTAGGAAGCCCGGACACATTGAAAATGAATGCAGGACAAAATCTTATCATTCACAAAATAGAAAGCGGCTCTCCTATAGGAATCAATTTCAATAAACTTTAGTAACAACACATTCTTGTCACCGATGCGAATCAAACTCATAAAATTATAATAATAATTACCACCAACATGGACACACACAAAATTCGCGATATTATAACGGTCCAGATCCAAGCAATCATTTTAATAGACATCGCGGAAATAATTTTAATACAACCAGACAAGTCAATTTAACGAAAATAGTAATCAATTCGTCTTGCCGCCACCTTTAAACTCCCAAGGCCAAACGAGAAGCGCGCAGCGCCTTGGGCCACAATTGAGTCGCGCGAACTCGATACCGAGATACCAGAACAAGAACATACACATATACAATCCGATCCATCTCAAGAAACCTCGTCTACATCCCTTTCGACGAACTTAGAAACTCCTAAACAGGTTTTTATTGGATACAGGCGCGGACATAAATATTATTAAAGCAAACACGTTAAAATTGGGTACGTTACTATATTATGACAATAATGTTGAAATTCAAAGAATAACCGAGGAGAAACAAGTAGTCCTCAGAACGGTATATATGCACTCAGACATTCACGAATTCCATGTAGTCCCAAGTAAATTCTTCTTGAAGGAACAAAGAATAGGCTCTATCTTTTTGCGAAAAGAAAACGCGAAAATAGATTTCGAAAAACGGACGGTAACGATAAAAAATAACGTAAGCTATGAATTAGAGTATAGTAATCCGGTTATATTTCCCAGTCAAAGTATTTGCCCTATCGCTATACAAACGAATCAATATAATTCGGGTAACGTAGATGCGCTATTTCGTCAAGAAATACATCGAGGTGTTTTCTTAATAGAGAATGTAGTAAAGATTAATTGCGGCAGAGCTTATGTGATAAACACTAACGAAGAAGAATTATATTTAGAGATTCCCATGATCAGTGTAGAATCAGTGGAACCTACAACGAACCTGAGAGACAGCTCTACATATAAAATAGATTCTGTGATCTCTAATAATTTATCGGAAAAATTAAAATCACTAAAAACAAACTTACGATTGCAACATTTGAATGAGGAAGAAAAACGCTTAATGTTACACTTGATAGAAGATTACAATGACATATTTCATTTACCAGGGGATAAATTAAAAGGGATAAATATGATAGCATATTCCATAACAACGTCGGACAATATTCCTATATGCGTAAAGCAATACAGATACCCACCTATACACAAGAAAGAAATTAAAACTCAAGTTGACAAATTGTTAGAACAGGGCATTATACAATCATCTATATCACCATATATGTAATTCACCATTATGGATAGTTCCTAAGAAACCAGACGTCGACGGTAATAAAAGATGGAGGCTAGTAACAGACTTTCGCGAACTGAACGAAAAAACAATTGGAGACGTATCCTTTGCCTAATATTTCGGATATTTTAGATCAGGTAAAGCCAGATATTTTTCATGTTATGACCTAGCTTCGGGTTTCCAAATACCCATGGATCTCCAGAATTCTACGAAAACCGCATTCAATACGCCTAACAGTCATTACGAATATAAGAAAATGCCATTTGATTTAAAAAACGCTCCCGCGACGTTCCAACGTCTAATAGATAATGTCCTAACAGTATTACGAGGCAATATATGCTTCGTATACTTAAACGATATTGTTTACATTCAATCTCTAGAGAAACATAAACAAAAATTAAATAAATTATTTGAACACCTTAGAAATGCCGGTCTTAGCTTATAGCCAGATAAGTGCGAATTCTTTAAAAAGGAATTAATGTATCTAACAAGGGACATTCGGCAACGCGGAAATTCAAAAAAATCTGAAACTCTGCATAATTGTAGAGCAGATATACCTAATAACAAAACAATTTTTCGTTGGTGCCCAAAAACGGTTTTAAAGGTGGAAACAACCCCTTGAACAAAGTTGATTTTTGTCTTTCTAAGCGAATATTATCGAAACTATTAAAGATATGAAAAAATGTTTTAGACAAAAGTTTTATGGTTTTAAAAGTACTTTATTATGCTATATTTAGATTTTTTAAAAATGTAAAATTGTGTATAAAATACCCCCTCTCCTTCTCTTTTTTCAAATTGTTAAAATCAATTGTCCAACCAAAATAAAGCTTATTTTATGACAAATTCAACCATATATAATAACATTATGTTTGGAAAAGGCAATATTGAAAAAAAATTAAACATGCTCTTATATGTATGCTACGCGTACCAAACTTAAGGATTCGCTACTTGACGATGGCATTTCTTTCTTCCTCAAATCTTCCTCATAATTGCAAACTGTAAAAGATAAGGAAGGAAGAAAATAGAAAATCTAAAAAAAGCAATAAAGTTGATGTTAAGAAGTAAGTAGGAGAAAAATAGCATGATAAGGATACAGTCACTAATATTTAAAAATGTTATAAATTATAAAATTTCACGTAATAGATGTTTATTTTGCCAACATTGCGGCTACTTTTTTCATTAATTTAAACGACACGCGTAAATATAAATAAATAGGTGTGTGTGTGTATGTGTGTTTTTGTACGTGCGCACGTGTGTGTACATCATGGCAACATGCAAAACACTTGTAACAAGTTTTATGACTGTGCGACCAAAATAGCACTCTTTATCAAGTACAGTGCAATCAAGGTTCATTATATTGACATATGTTATCTTCATTCATTTGCATATAAAAGCTGTCCATTTTGGAATACATTTCAGTGTTATTGAAGCAGTTATTGAAGCAGTACGTATATTATTATTGCTGTGAGAAATGTTTAATTAAAATATCCTTAAGATTTGTATCATAATGTCAGTAATAAATCCAGCTAATGTTATTAATTTATTAATTGCGACATTTCATTTCACAAATATTGCAATAACTCCTGTTAATCATCAAGAGGTGGAACTCCATGATACAATTACTGATTTAATAAAGAGTGCTATACATCACGATATTACGATCGAACATGAGTGGAGACTTGATTTTGACGATCCATCAGAACCGCATGACGTACAATTTGTAGATGTGTACGATATTGATGCTGAAGAAGATAATTATGGAAATGAAGTTTGCACTGTGGATGATGAAGGTGGAAATGTAAACTTAAATTATAAGAAAAAGGCAATCGAATTTTGGAAGAGTGGAAAGAAAGGACATTTATCTCTTACTTCTGTACAACATCGTTTTAGAAAAGTAAAGTTTAATTAAAAAATAAGAAGAATAATATATAGTAAAATACTTGAGGCTTTTACGGTGTACAGTGACCGGCAGTGATTCGTTCCGCGACAGAGAGAACTCTATTTCCCCTCTCGCGGAACGCATCATTGTCGGTCATTGTACATACAGCTTTGACTATAAGTATAAAGCATCCCAAAAAATTTATTTAAATTGTGTAACAAAAACATACTATATGAATATATGGAGAACATAATATAGTATACGAGTATATGGAAAAATAATATAATAAAAAAATATAATATAAGAATATGTGGAAAATAATATTTATTTTACAATATTTATTGTAATATAATATAATATTAATATAATATAAATTATAATATAAATATAATATACATAAATATAATATACACATTATATTATAAAATATTAATATAATATTTATTGTAAAGAGATTATATATTTACTATGAGTATATGCATTGATTTCTAGGAAAATACAATGAGTTAGAGATGCTTTATACTTATGACCAAAGCTGTAAATTATATAGTTAGAGTCGCGTTGTTTTTTATTTTATGTTTTACAATTTGATGTTTCGTGAACATTTAATTCGTATATAACTTCTTTTATTTTTGAATTCGAATTGTTTAATATTGAGATTTGTTTTCTTCTAGATAAAATCTATTCAACAATTGCACAGATGGCAAGAACATGTAATGCGTGGGGGTTCAAATACAGACAAACTTGTAGTTATTGCTGAATATGTTCTTATAAAATTCCAAGAAGCTGTTAATAGAGGACTTATTATTCATGATATAAATCTGCGAAAATGGGCACTAGAAGCAAAGGAACAAGTGGATTTTTCTTCATTTAAAGCAGGAAATTGGTGGATATGGAATTTTAAAAAGGCACATCGTATTACATCACGTAAAATAACTGCATTTAAAACGCGGTCTTCTCATTTAACTGATCTAACTATACGTCAAAACGCTGAAGAATTTGTAAATACAGTAAAGCCACATATTAATGTAATCGGTGCTGAATCAACTTATAATGCGGACGAAAGTGGCTTTAATTTAGAAATACATGCAGGAAGAACATTAGCTAATGTAGGAGTGAAGACAGTTGGAGCTACTATCCAATCTTTATCTGCTATGACTTGTGGCTACACCATTATGCCTATTATATCTGCAGATGGACATCTCCTTTCGCCTTTGTATATAGTATTAAAAGAATCTACTGGTGTTTTTGGACCACAAGTAGAACAAACTCTTTTTAGACCAGTGAATATTTACATTGCGGCTTCAAAATCAGGGAAATTGACAACTGAACATTTCAAAAATTGGTTCCAAGAAGTGTATCTACCAAACACTGGAGAGAAAAGTATACTACTGCTTGATTCATGGACAGGACATTGCCCGAACCAATTGGAACAACTTGTACCAAAAGACAAACATGTAAATATTCTAACAATACCAAAAAAAACAACTGCTTTTATACAGCCATTAGATGTTTTTGGTTTCAGAATCTGGAAAAATTTTGTTCGAAGCTTTTCTGATAGTGTTATTATAAATAATTATGACATAAATTTACATTTACGTAATAACATAATAAAATTGCAATCTTTAACACACAATCAACTGTCTTCTCCAAGATTTCGAAATTCCTTTAGATATAGCTGGTATAAAAGTGGTTATTTATCAACACGGCCTGAAAAATTTCATAATCCAATTGATTATTGTTATTTTAAAGAAGAAAAACGTATACCAAAATGTAGCATTTGTGGTAAAATGGCTTTTATACGTTGTGCATGGTGCAAGCAATATTTTTGTTTTGAACATTTCTTTGAGCAATATCATTATTGTAATAATTATATAGAATAAATAATATTTTACTGTCCTCAATTCCTGTAAAATTTGTATATATTATAATCCATACCAAAATATAAGATATCTTTCACTCGAATATCTATATCGACTACTTAATTAATAAAACCTATATACTGAATGAAGCAAAACACATACACACAAATGTACACTGAATAAATTTATAAATTATATTTTTCATTATTAAATCCGTGTGTGTTCTCCTTTTTTCTTCATATCATTCATTTCCTTATTTGTTCTTTACAATTGAATTTAAAAGATTATCTATATTAGGGTTATATACACTCTCTCTGCGTCCTCCTTATCATGCTGTTCTTCTTCAACTTACTTCTTAACATCAACTTTATTCTTTTCTTAGATTACCTGTTTTTATTCCTTCCTTACCTTTTACAGTCAGTAATTATGAGGGAGAAAGAAATGCCATCGTCAAGCAGCGAACCCATAAGTTTGGTACGCGTAGCATATATATAAGAGCATTTTTAATTTTTTTTTCAATATTGCCTTTTCCAAACATAATGTTATTATATATGGTTGAATTTTTCATAAAATAAGCTTTATTTTGGTTGGACAATTGATTTTAACAATTTGAAAAAAGAGAAGGAGGGGGGGTATTTTATACACAATTTTACATTTTTAAAAAATCTAAATATAGCATAATAAAGTACTTTTAAAACCATAAAACTTTTGTCTAAAACATTTTTTCATATCTTTAATAGTTTCGATAATATTCGCTTAGAAAGACAAAAATCAACTTTGTTCAAGGGGTTGTTTCCACCTTTAAAACCGTTTTTGGGCACCAACGAAAAATTGTTTTGTTATTAGGTATATCTGCTCTACAATTATGCAGAGTTTCAGATTTTTTTGAATTTCCCGCGTTGCCGAATGTCCCTTGTAAGTCATATCATATCTAAAAAGGGAGTGAAACCAAATCCTGAGAAAATAAAAATAGTAAAGCAATACCCTATTCCTAAAAATTATAAATAACTTAGACAGTTTTTAGAACTAGTAAATTACTATCGAAAATTTATTAAAAATTTTAGTAAGCTCACGAAGCTGTTCATTTCACTTTTTAGGAAAAATGCATTATTTAAATGGGGAGCTAAACAACAAATAAACTTTGAAAAATTTAAAGAATTATTATCTAAAGAACCAATTTTACAATACCCCAACTTTAATAAAGAATTCTTATTAACGACAGATGCTAGTGACAAAGGAATCGGTGCTATTTTGTCACAGAGTAACATCAATAATGACTTACCAATTGCTTATGGGTCGAGAACATTTAATAAAGCAGAACGTAATTATAATACCACGGAAAAAGAACTGTTAGCGATTGTTTGGGCAGTTAAGCATTTTCGACCATATTTATATGGTAAGAAATTTAAAATAATCACGGACCATAAGCCGTTAACTTTTTAACGTTAAAGATCCATCATCTCGTTTAATACGCTGACGACTGAAATTAGAAGAATACGACTACGAAGTGTTATATAAAGTGAACGAAATACTAACTGCGGATGCACTTTCAAAAATTCCGCAGGTAACAAGAGTGCAGATAGAAGAATTAGGTAGCAGGGACGAAAACGTTAGCTATAGTTTATTTTTTACAATACACATTGAATGATTCATTATCGAAAACGAATAATATAATTCCTTAAACTTCGGGTATAATAAAAAGAATACTAGTAAAAAAAAAGCATATTTGACTCCTAGAATTAAATCACATTATCAGAAACAGGAAATAAAACTGAAGATATTATTCTCGCACCAGGACACATTGAACCGGAAACAGAAAAACATTCGCCTATTATAAATCTGATTATATGTGAACACGAAACAACGCCGATAAATTTAGAAACTATATTTAATTAACCTAACCTAGTTGCTAATTAAAAAAATACGTTATTTTACATAACGAATAAATATTATTGATAGCATCAATCTACGAGGACGCTACAAACAAAATTAAAATTTCCCAGATGCTAAAATATCTATTTAAAGATACACCAATTCGAGTATATTTGTTACAATCCTTAACTCAAGAAATTAATGACCCAATAATGTAACAAAATATTCTTAAAAATCTATATAATTCAACAGTCGGCGGTCATAATGGCATTACAAAAACACTTAAAAGAGTATAACAATTTCATGGGATGGCATGAAACGGGACGTAACGAATTTCATAAGAATTTGTCACGATTATCAAAAGAGAAAATTAACCCCTTGTCCTACAACAACGAGTGAGACTCGTGGTAAGAAATTTGGGCCAAAAACAATGAGCACGAGCCTGACTCGTGGTACTTCGTTCGAACCAAACGTAAACAACACGAGCCTGGCTCGTGCTACTTCATTCGGGACAAATATAAACAACACGAGTCAGACTCGTGGTTCAGTTGTTCTCGATATTTTCTTACTTTAGTTATATGTAATTCTTCGTTACGTTCACACGTTTAGGTTATAATTCCCTAAAAGAATTAAACAACCCTTATACCTATCATGTCAGTAAAAAGAAAATCTAATATCGATGATAATTCCTTTCGTTATGCCGAAATATACATGTCATAAGACGTATACATTTTGCGCAAGTTCGAGTACACGGCTAAACAGCTAAATGGCTCGACGCGACCGACTTTCTTGTTTATTGTGGCCCGAGCAATCGGGAGTTAGCGGGTAGGACAAGGGGTTAATACATAAAAAACAAAAGCTCCCATGTTAATAACAGACACATCAAATGAAGCCTTTGAAAAAACCGCGATCGATAAGACCATTGCCAGAAACAGAAAAAGGAAACAAATATATTTTAATCACACAGGATCAATTAACAAAATTCTGCATAGCATACCCTTTACCCGATACTAGCAGCATAACGATAGCTGATACAATTGTAAATAAACACATCTACATTTTTGGATCCCCCAAAAAATTGTTGTCTGATCAAGGTAGCAATATATCTGGTGAAATTATGAAAGAAATTGTAAGAATTTTCAAAATTAAACAAGTAAAAACGAGCGTCAATCATTCTCAATCTAACGGAGAGCTAGAACATCCACACCATGTGTTAGAGTAATATTTGAAACTATATATTAATAATAATCGAAACAATTAAGATTTGTTCCTAGATGCTGCGATATTTTCATATAATACAGCATATCACGAAGCAATTAAAATATCTCCATTTGAACTGATATTTGGCCGAAAACCACAATTACCCTCTTTAATAGAACCACGACATGGAATTAATCATAGAGAATTTCTCGCTGATTTAGTAGATAGATTAACATACTTGCGGAAGAATGCGTAGGAAAATTTACGCCTAACGAAAGAACGCTCCAAAATTTATTATGACAAGTGACTAAAACCTTTAATTCTGGACCCGGATGAATTTGTCTTCGTCCTTCGCAAGATAATTAGAACAGGTAGCAGAAAGTTTGCTGATCATTATGACCTTTTGCTGATCATAGGGACCTTTTGAGATTCTACGAAGGATCAACGATGTAAATTGTGAAATAAAAAGAGGTAAACGCAATTAAATTTTACATGTTAACCGGTTAAAACATGCATATTTTCCTTTAGGATGATGTTAATAGTGATAGCGATGATTAGAGAATATATTTGAGGCATTCTCTAATCAACCGTTTAAACGATTAGCTCGAATATATTTTGAAAACGCAGAAGATTTACACATTCGTAGAGATTATTGGAGAATTATTAATTATGTTAACCCCTCTTCACTGGAAGAAAAAGAAAGAATTTTTGAATTTTTTATAAATAAAATCAGTATCTTATGAGATATTCGTTATGGATATACAGACAATGTCTAGGGCTACAGGAATTAGCCCTCAACGTCTTAAACGAAAATTAGGTAATTTAAAAATTGATAAGAAAACGCTTAATTATGCCAGTGGGTCTCGTTTCGGATGGAAAAACTATGTAGTATGTCTCCTATTTGCATTATTACCAGAGTTCATAGCTCAAAATAAAGAGTGCGCTCACGCTATGGTGTGCCTCTATGCGCGCTCCACCATGCCACACACGCGTACAATTATGTTTTTACCATTATGTTTTTTTCTTGCATTTCTCACAAAGTTCTGCGTTACGTGTCCAAATTTTTTCACATAATCTTCTTCTCATCGACATGCCGAAGCACAAAAGGAATAAATCGCCGAGTTTCTCGATACGAGGTAAACATAAGGGATACGACAGTTCTTCTCGCAGGAGGTCGTAATCGTGCTCAAGACGATCGCGCTCGAAATCTAACCTCTCCTGTCGATCGCTCCGTCGCGTCGTTCCTCGAGAGATTCCTCAGTTCATCTTTCATCATCTCAGGACAGAATTTTGCAAATGTTGACCAAATATTTCGACGATGAAGAATCGTTAAGCATCAGCACTCGGCGAAGTGCTGGTGGTTACTCAGAGATCGGCAAGTCTACTTTCATCATTCATTGATGGGGCGACCTCGGTGGTTATACTAGGTGAGGTTTCTATTCCTCCCGAAATAGATGTAAACGAGTAGACGGCCATCAGTGGCCGAAGCAACGACCTAGGTATGTCCCCTTACCGTCTCATTTCCGACCAGAGGAAACGATAAAAGAGGAGACATAACCGATTACTTCCTTTTGTCTATTCCTTTCTCTCCTTCTTTTTTTTAGCCATTGCTTCTCCGTTACTGGGGCCTAGCAGAGTATCGTTTCCCGATCCTGTAGTAACAGCTAGGATTGAAGATGATGTAATTGAGGAGGAGAGACCAGAGTCAAGCCTGCTTGCCTTAGAATTGTTCGGGGAACAAGTCCAAACGCCCACGATGTAATCTTGTTCACTAGTCCACCACTAAATCCGAAGTTCGCTCGGGCCTTCAAGGGGAATTGAGAAACACTCTCTTGGCCAAATGTAAGCCAAAGGACGACTTATCCTTCCTTGGACCACCGAGGGTGAATAAAAAGATTCTTCTTAACCTTGAATCTACAGTCGTCGTCCGAGATAAGCACCAAGCGAACACTCAGGCCCAGGTAGGAGCGTCATTAAATGCTTTGGGCGCTGGCTTTTCGGAACTCTCAAAGCTCGAGTGTATTCAGACGGTCATTAGAGAGGCGAGCCGTAATTTCTAAAATTGCGGATGGATCCGTCTCTTGACAGATCATTTTCGTTCGTCCCAAACGAGACGAGCTTTTATCGTTCCATCGCTGAACTTCTTAGGCAAGATTGCCTTAGGCAAGATGGACTCGGCTTCAATTGATGACTGCCTTTTGGCAGCAACTTTGCTAAGGAAGTCAACGTTGCTCAATCGATCGAAAGAGTGGCTCGCAAGATGGCCAGAAAATCTGTTCAGCCACTAGATCCGCAACCTCGCCAGCAAGTTCAACTGCTAAGACAGTGCAATGTGTTGTTCCCCCAACAAGCAAAGGCGCAGGAAAACAAGAGGCTCCCTCTTCGCAAATTTTCGTCGGTGCAGCAAGTGAAGAAGGGAATTCCGCTGTTACGTCCTAGAGGAGGAACGCAACCCTTTCGTTCGCGAGTAAGGCGAACCTCGTTCGTACACGCGTGTCAGTGAACGGGTCAGGGACCCGACGGGTCCCTTTACTCGGGCACCGACGTACGACGAGTGGTCCGTTTTTCGGTCAGGGACGAGAATCCCTTTACCGGGGATAGGACCATGAGTTGACTGTTGGAAGGGTATATGTGATTTTGAAATCAATTGGAAAAAGAATGAAATATAAACAGATTTATTAAAATAACAAAATGAATTACGGCGCGGTTCAATACAGATGAGGAATGACTGAGTATGTGTATGTGTGTATGTATGAGAAGTGCAAGAAGGAGGAAATAATAAAACAGGTAGGAATATGAGTAAAGAATTAGTCGGGTGAGGGGGAGCGTGAGTGGTCGGGTGAATTTAAGGGAGTGGATAGTTCGGAGAAGGAAACTGGTGAATAAGATATCGAAGGGGTTGAAGGCGGGGACGCGTGTGTAGGAGAAGAAGGCGGAGTACTAATAGGTAAACGTCGAAGTAGAAAAGGGGGTAGGAGTGTCGGGTCTGGGTGAAAATCTGTTTCAAATGTAATATTTATGATGGAACGGAAATATTGCAGTTGGTGTTCAAACTCATATAGATCCCTAATCTCGTACACCGTCTCAAAGAAATGAAGGACTTGTTGGATGGATACCACAGAACGACAATAATGACCCACTAAAAATGTATTCAATAAACAGGTGGAACCAATAAATAAGAGTATATATATAAAAACAGAACTTACTGCTGATTCGGGATGAGTTGACACAAGCAGAAGTGAGAATGGCGTAGATCTGCGTAGGTGCTCTCGTTTCTAATATTCGTATTCTGATTGAGGCACCAAATAGTCGTTCACTTATATAAAGAGGAAGCCCGCACTTTTCCCAAAACCGAATGCTTGAATATTTGAATACTAAATATTTGAATGAACTGAGTTTTGAATATCTGCGTGAGAGTGCGAGTTTGAGCTTCTCTCAGAGTAGTAGTAACGGTAGAAGTAGAAGTAGCAGTGGAGTAGAAGTGGCCGCGGAGGCGGATTACCGCGGTTTTTATAGTAATAATCGGAGGCAGAAGCTATCAGGGTGGGTAGAGAGATGGCCTTTGAGGAAGGGGTGGATTGGTCTTAGTGGGAAAAAGTCTCAGCCATTAGCAAAGTTAAAAGACAACGTGGGAGGAGACAGTTAGTTTTTGGAGATATGAATATGGAAGGGCTAAAGGGTGGAGCGTGAGTGTCTCATAGTTTTAGGTGGATATATGATTGGCTGAATGAGTTAGGCGCGACAAGCGTAGAGGTGGTGGGTTCTTGAGATAGAGAAATGTATACAAGTGGACGGCTGGAAAAATCAAAATGCCGTAAATCAAAGGCTGGGATCAGATTTTACGACTATCAGTGAAGTAGGCTTGTTGGTTGACTGATTGGGCACATATGGTTTTGGATTGGGAAGATGTGAGTTTCAAGTTTTAGAGCAGGGATGCTCTGAGTTGCTTTGTTTCACTGAAGGTTTATTAGCGCGGAGTTTCAAGTTTTTATAGCTGGGACGACGGACACACTTGGCGAACACTACCCAGGTATAGGTTTTTACAACAGGGCATTGTTTCCTGTTATGGAATCTTCCCGAATCGCTTTTCATTTGGCGCGACGGCTGTTCGCCAGATGGGTCTGTTTCCTAATTTATATTTATATATGTATATATTCCTATTATAGTTATATTAGGAGAATATAAATCTGCGAGAGGAAAGAATTTTTACTAATTAAATCTACAGGACGTAACACCCCCTGCCTTAGACAAATGTTGGGGCCGCCAACATTTGCCTACGTAGTGTATTGTTAAAATCGTATTAATTGTGTGTAATTGAGTGTAGATTGTAATATAGTCGATTCGATTTTCGCAATTAAAATACTCATTTGTAGCTGATATGGTCCTTGAGTTTTTACAGATGTGTTGTTTTATTGCCAGGCAGCGCAAGGTGGCAGGCTTCGGATCCTCTTTCCTTTTTAGTCTGGTAGTTCGTGTTTCGGGTTGCAGTATGGTTATCCTGTTTTGCGGTTAAAACCTGCTAGGTTGTCTGCTTAAATATGTTATAAAATAATCTGGAAAAAATACTTCGAGGAGATTGACGCAATTATTCGTAAATCATCTGATAAATATAATTAGAAAGAGCTCAATTATAATAATTCGTGTTTGTTTAGAAGGAGGAAAGAGAAGGCGACCACCAAAACCCCTTCCTTCCTTTTTTTTCGTCCTTCTATATATATGTATGTATAGAGAAAAAAGAAAATAATATTGAAATAGTATCTTATAAAGAAAAGGGAAATTCAGTGTTATACTTTGTATCATCATTATAAATTATTATAAATATTTTCTTTTCTCTCTTTTTTTTTTTATTTTTATTACAAAATTTTTATTTATATATATATTTATTAAAATTATATATATATATTTTTTTTGTGTATGATGTATAATACGATATATAGTATAAATGCATGTGGTACGTAATACAGTATATATGTAACATGTAAGAATATGTGTTAGTGTATAAAAGCATAAAAGTATGTAAAGTGTGTGAGTATATAAAAGTATAAAAGTTATAAGCATATAAGAGTATATAAAAATATATATATATGAATATATAAAAAAAAAGGATATATAAAAGAAAGATATATATATGAAAGTATATAATAGGTGTTATTATAAAAGTATATATTCCTTATATTGAGGGAAATGGCCTGTAATTTTTGTTTGTTTCTATAGCGAGGTTTATCGCTATTAGGTCCCTTTAATAAGAAGACATAATCTCCCGGTTTAAAAGTCTGAGGATTAATTTTTTTATCGTAATAGCCCTTAGATTTTATTTTAGCGTCAGTCAAATTGTCATTTGCTTGTAATTGCATTTTGTGTAATCGAGTAAATAGTTGTATCAAGTAATCATCATATGTTTTTATTTTGTCGTCTTCGAGTAATGGTTCGTTTGACGGCATTCTCGCGGGTCTACCGAAAACTAATTCGTATGGTGTGTGTTTAGTGCCTTCATGTATGCAAGTATTGTAATTTTGTATCGCTAAGTCTACCCATTCATCCCATTCCTTTTCATTGGTTGCGTATTGTTTCAAATATTCTCCTAGTGCGTAGTGAGATCTTTCCAAGGAACCATTTGATTGTGGATGGAAGGCAGTTGTACGAAACCTTCGTATTCTGTAGTATTTTGCTACTTTCCTTATTAGATTGCTGATGAAATTTCTTCCTTGGTCGGTGAGCACAGCTTTAGGTGGTCCAAAAATAGCGATAAATCTCTTCACAAATTTATCGGCTATTGTTGCAGCAGTTTGATCCGGTAATGGTACGGCTAAGCTGAATTTACTTAGTTGATCTTGCATTGTGAGAATATATTCGTTACCATTTTTAGTACGTGGTAATGGTCCTACTATATCCATGGCAATTTTATCGAATGTCCATCCTGGAGTATCCGTTATTACCATAGGTTGTTTAGTTTTTACTCGGACCAATTTCTTTAACTGGCATTGCAGACATTGTCGAATATGACGTCGGACATCTGATTTCAGATTTTCCCAATAATAATTCTGACGAATTCTGTTGTATGTTTTAGTTACTCCTCTGTGACCTCCTACTGGAGTGCAATGCATTTCCTGAAGTATTGCTTCGCGTATATCTCCTGGTGGATATTTGATCAAGCCTTTGCAAATAATTATTCGTATGGCTGAATCCAAGAATCCTGTCTGAAATTTAGTTTTGATATCATTCCGATGGTACATTCAGAATATATTCGCTCTTGGCTACACTTATACTTGCGAGATTCATACTCTCAGCAGTCTGTCGCAAATTGATTATTGCTTGTGTTATATTTTTTAATATCATAGTTGGGCCTTCCTTCTGATCTTCGCTAATCGGTAATATAATGTGATACCTCTTGTTCCTTTTTATAAATTTTGCGATGCTTATTGATAGATTTGTAACTTTCGGCATTTCTTGTCTTTCGAATAATTTATTTCCTCCATCATCCACAGGATTCCCTGAGATATCTGTAAAATATAGCAAATTATCTTTGCGTAGGAAATGTAAATCTCTGGAGTCTATCAAATTGCTTTCTTTGCTTTGTGATTTCGTATTAATTGTTGCAAGTGGTTCGCAGTCATTGTCTTCTTCGTCCGTGTCCTCAGGTAGAGGTTTCGGCGGTAGGTTTTGTTTCTTCGGTTTTACGACCTCTTCATATGGTTCGGCTGTTTGGGTCAGCTGTTTCGCTCGACTTCGGGTCATAAAAGCCCGAGAGGCTTCGGTAGGTCCCTGTGCAGAATCCCTGCATTCAGTATTCGTAGGTCCAGGCATATGGACCAAGGCCTCCACTGTTTGTGTTTTTGGTAATTCCATTGTTTCTCCGTCGGTCAGTGGCAAAATATTCTCGAGAGAGTCTACAGTCAGTGCGCGGTCGTCGGAAGGATGCGTGTCGCGAACGTTCTCCTCGGTTGGTTCCTCGATATGTGGGTGGTCATTTGTGAGATGTCCTTCGTGACCGTCTTCTTCGTGTGATTCTTCAATGTCGCTATCTTCTTCAAGAAGGCGTTGGATAATTTCTGCATCCTTTGGATCATTTGGATTTAATTTGCTTCTTGTATTTATCATCTTGCAATCCTTTGAAGGTGAGTCAATAGGATTCCGTGACAATGCATCCGCATTTACATTAGTTTTCCCGGCCTTATAAACTACATCATAATCATACTCAGATAATTTCAATCTCCATCGAAGTATTCGCATGTTCGCATCCTGAGCGTTCTTAAACCACATTAGAGGTTTATGATCTGTTACAAGAGTGAATTTTCTTCCATATAAATACGGTCTAAAATGCTTAACACAATATATTATTGCTAAAGCTTCCTTTTCGTAAGTATCATATTTTATTTCATTCTCACTCAGGGTACGAGATGCGTAAGCTATAGGTCGATCCTTATTAATAACTCCTTGAGATAGAATTCCGCCTATGGCATAACCGGATGCGTCGGTTGTTAAAATAAATGATTTTGAGAAATCGGGGTATTGCAGCACAGGTTCCTTACATAATTCGTTCTTTAGTATTATGAATGATTGTTGTTGTTCTAATCCCCATTGGAAAGGTATTTCCTTTTTTAATAGTTGTGTTAAAGGTCTTGATAGTTTAGAAAATTCAGGAATAAATCTCCTGTAATACCCCGCTAATCCCAAAAATTGTTTAATATTTCTTGGTGTTTTTGGTATTGGAAATTCGTGTACAGCTTCTAGTTTTTTAGGATCCGGTTTCACTCCTCCATTGCTAATCACATGACCTAAATAATTGACTTCTCTGCGTAAAAATTGACATTTATCGGGTTGTAATTTTAAATTAGCTTCTTTGAGTCGTTGCATTAATTTTTCGAATTTATGTTTGTGTTCTTCTAGAGATGATGCGTATACTACAATATCATCCAAATAAACAAATGCTTCCTGTCCTTGTATTCCCGATAAAACGATGTCCATTAATCGCTGAAAAGTTGCAGGAGCATTTTTTAAACCGAAAGGCATACGATTAAACTCATAATGTCCAAAAGGTGTGGTAAACGCGGTTTTATGTCTATCGCGAGGATCCATTTCAATTTGATGGAATCCTGAAGCTAAATCAAATACAGAAAAATATTGAGCTCCACCGAGTTGATCTAGGATGTCGATTATATTAGGTAACGGATAAGCGTCTCCAATAGTTTTATCATTTAATAAACGAAAATCCAATACCATACGCCATCGCTTATTGCCCAATTGATCTGCCTTTTTGGGTACAATCCAAATTGGAGTATTATACGGCGATTGAGAAGGCCGAATAATACTATTGGCTAATAGTTCTTGTACTTGTTTGTCAATTTCTTGTTTGTGAATTTGAGGAAATCTATATTGTTTTGTATTAATTGGATATTCGTCTATAGTCGGTATGCGATGTTGCAGTACGTGCGTCGAAGTCAGTTGTTCTCCAGGCAAATAGAAGCAATCTTGATGAGATTGTATTAATGCAATTATGCTACTAGTTTCGGTTTTATTTAAATGGTTAAAATCCATTAGGTCAAATAGTCTGTCTAATCGTTCGTCATCATGGTTGTCGGTTGAATTTATTTGGAGAACGTTTGTATGCAACTTTGAATTAATGAAATTGTTATTGAGATAAGTGGCAGTGTCTATATCGCACTGTTGTTTTGTTCCGTCGTATCGTTGAGACGTGTCAATGTTTCGTCCGTTCGTCAAGAAATCGGCTGCTGCAGGCTTTCCAGCATTTGTAGTTGAGACTGGGAGAGCTAGAACTGTCGTATTGTTATTAGAAGCGTGATTACATTTAAATTCAATTGCATTATTTTGGTCGGAAGATTGTAAAGATTCCTGGTTACGAGGGAAAATTGAAAGATCAATTACTGGCACACAGTTAGCATCATTTATAATATTTTCATTTCTATCTGTATAATTCTCATTGCATTTTTTAATTTTTTGAGTTTTAACATTTTCATAGGAAGCCTTAAATACTCCCTCTTGAGTTTCATTAAATTTTGTACATATCTTTTCAGTTACATTTGAGAAATTATATTCTGGATAATACGATTGTACTTTATCGTGTGACTCTTCTTCGATAATATATATACTTTCATTAGTTTTTAGAGTATTTTCCTTAGAGTTATTATATATTTCAAGAGATTTTTCCTCCTGGTTACCCACTTTCTCCCTTGGACGAGGAATCTGGAAATTGTCCCCTTGGTCGGGAGGATCGTGGTTTGGATAGGAGAATTGGGAATTTTTCCTTGAAATCTTATCTAAGTCTTTGCCTAATCCTACAAGAAGAGTCGATTCGAACATTTTTTGTTGATTAATTTTTTCTTTTTGTTTAATAGGAGCATGGAAGGTCGCTCCTTGCTTCTTATTCTGAATTTTCGTCACTAGGCGGGGAAGTTGAGATTGATTCCCCTTTTCAAAATTTTTGTTTTCAACATTTCTTGATTCGACAGGGGTTGCGAGATTTTCCTCCGGTGAGTTAATATGTATATAATTAAATGTACCTTGGCCGTCGCATGATGCCGCATTTCGTGGTTCTCTTTCTTCGCGGTCAAGAATATATTCCCCTTTATCTTTAGGTTTTTCGTTATCTCTATTATTCTCAATATTTCCATCTTTAATATCGTTATCCTTCTCGTTATCCTTTAAAATCGCGGGCCGTATATTGATAGTTGGTATTAATATTTCTATCTCAGTATCCAAAGAATTAATTACGTTAGTGTAAGCCTTACCGTCAATATTCTTTATTAAGCCGGTTGATTCTACTTCTACACCTTTTCCTATAGTTATCTTGGGTAAATATCCCTCTTTAATATGCGGATTTCCGATGCGCACGAAAAACAATGCTTTAGAGTGCGCAGGAATTATTACAGATTCTTGTGAATAAAAAGGAATTTTAGTGGTTAAGACTTCTAAGTGACCTTTTGAATAATCAATTTTAGCTTTAGTTTGTTGAAAAAAATCGTTGCCTAATATCCCACAAGATTGAATAGGAAAATCATCGGAAATTACATGAAAGTCAACAGGAATTCCCAAAATTATCTTAGTAATTTTTCCGATAGTGTACACGGGTGAATTATTAATTCCGTTTAATTTTAATATATGCGTTGAATCTAAGTCTGGAGTTCCTGAAATGCGAGCTTCCTTAATAAGGTTGGGTCCCGATCCTGTATCTAACATGAAAGTTTCAAAATAACTATTTCCATTTAAACTTAACTGAACAGTAGGCACGCAGCTTTCTTTATTCAAATTAATTTCTACCGGTCTAATTATTGGAGCTCGATTATTGTGTTTTCTGTTAGTGCAGTCATCACTGGGCGCCCCGATCCGTCGGCTCCCCGGTTCGCGCCCGCCGTCGGGGACCCTTGAAAGTTTCCCTGTTTCTTACGATTATTTTCGATTCTCAAAATGCAATTTTCTATTGTTGCCCCGTTTCTTTGCAATATCTACATTGATTTGCTAAATCTTGTGTTGTAGAATTGGAAGTATTTTCCGATGACCGATTTTCGCGACAATTACGAGCACTATGTCCCGTTCTATTGCAGATTTGACAAATAATTTGGATGTTATTTCTCGGAGAATTTCTATTAATAACTTGTCTTTCTCTACATTGAGATGCTTGATGTCCACGTCGCCCGCACCATTGACATACTTCGTTATTAGGAATATTATTCCGATTAGGATTTGAATAACAATTCTTCGCGTTATGACCTGGTTTATTGCACATTTGACAAATAATATTAGTAAAATTAGAGGAATTACCTCTACAATCTCTAGAGACGTGACCAGGTCTCTGGCAATTTTGGCATATAACCTGCTGATTATTAAGTGAACGGCAATTTTGAGCAGTATGACCGGGTTTAGAGCATATTTGGCATGAGACGAAATCGCTTTGTACAATTTTTACCGGCTTTTGTCCGATAGTTTCTCGGAATCTACATTTATCTGCACTATGGCCCCGTTTTTTGCAAATTTGGCAGACTAAGATTTCGGTCCCCAAGGATCTTGTTGTATTTTGTAATATTAGTTACATTTATCTGCTGTGTGACCGGATTTTTTACATATTTGACATAAATCTGTATTGACTTGAAAACCTTGCAACCCACGTATTTCGAAAATGTCCCGTAATTCTTTTTCAATTCTTAAAGCTTCTTCTACAGTTGCGGTTACATCTAAATTTCTGGCAATTCTTTGCTCTATTTCAGGCTTCAGCCCTCTGATGAAACTGTGAACCAATTCATTTTCTAATGATGTTTTATAAGAGCGATCTATTGCTCCGTTATTCGTGGTTCGGTGTGCCTCTAATATACGTTTGCCTATTGCTTTCGTTCTGTTTGCATATGTGAGTACCGTTTCATCGGCCCGTTGGTAATTTCGTCCTAATTCAACTTGTAATTGCATTAAGCTTTTAGAAGAGCCGTATACATGTTTCAAAAAATTTGTTAACTGATTAATCCGCGAGAAATCCTGGTCTTGTACAGAATGACGAGCGTCGCCAGTTAATCTAGTTTGAATTATTTTAGTCAAATATTTTTCGTTTTCGGGCGGTAACATGGACTTTGCTAATTCGCATCCTTCTATAAAATATTCTACAGGTAGATTTTGACCATCAAAGAAAGGAACAGCCTCTACGGCATATCGTAAAGTAGCGGAAGAGTTATTTGTTACTACGTTATCGTTCATGGTTTCTGTGGTTGTAATAAGTTCTAAATTAGATTGTTCTCTATGATTGCTTTGTTCCGTAAAATCTTTTACCGTAAGTTTACTGCTGGGATCAATTTCACTTTCTGTGACAACCAGACGGAAAGAATATAAGGAATTATCAAAAGATTTATACTGCGTAGGTTCAGCGCAAAAACTAGTTTCTTCGACAGATACTTCTGCGATAGGACTCGGGGGTTTATTAGTTCTTTGAGGTGAATGAGTTATACCAAATGCGCTGAGAGAAAGTGGGCTATCACTCAAAATTTTCCGGATAGTTGAAGTATCGACGTCAGATATAGGAGCAGGAAATGTTTCAGTGGTATTAGTGGTAGTTTGTTGGTTGTGTGGCACGAATGGTGTAGATGTATGTTGAGGTTGTTCCGATGATTCTAACTCGCGAGGACGACGAAGTGGTGTATTCTCGACAGCTCCGCGGAAAGTTTTTTCCACCTCGTCTTTATCAGATTTAGACCGCGTATTCATACCCCTTTTCAACAGTCACTCTTATCATCCCGGACGAGCCCCCAAAATTTTGGTATGTTACGTCCTAGAGGAGGAACGCAACCCTTTCGTTCGCGAGTAAGGCGAACCTCGTTCGTACACGCGTGTCAGTGAACGGGTCAGGGACCCGACGGGTCCCTTTACTCGGGCACCGACGTACGACGAGCGGTCCGTTTTTCGGTCAGGGACGCGAATCCCTTTACCGGGGATAGGACCATGAGTTGACTGTTGGAAGGGTATGTGTGATTTTGAAATTAATTGGAAAAAGAATGAAATATAAACAGATTTATTAAAATAACAAAATGAATTACGGCGCGGTTCAATACAGATGAGGAATGACTGTGTATGTGTATGTGTGTATGTATGAGAAGTGAAAGAAGGAGGAAATAATAAAAAAAAGGTAGGAATATGAGTAAAGAATTAGTCGGGTGAGGGGGAGCGTGAGTGGTCGGGTGAATTTAAGGGAGTGGATAGTTCGGAAAACGTGGTGGAGGGTTATCCCTATGTTGTTATAATGACCCACTAAAAATGTATTCAATAAACAGGTGGAACCAATAAATAAGAGTATATATATAAAAACAGAACTTACTGCTGATTCGGGATGAGTTGACACAAGCAGAAGTGAGAATGGCGTAGATCTGCGTAGGTGCTCTCGTTTCTAATATTCGTATTCTGATTGAGGCACCAAATAGTCGTTCACTTATATAAAGAGGAAGCCCGCACTTTTCCCAAAATCCGAATGCTTGAATATTTGAATACTAAATATTTGAATGAACTGAGTTTTGAATATCTGCGTGAGAGTGCGAGTTTGAGCTTTCTCGTTTCCGTGTTCTTCTGTCTCTCAGAGTAGTAGTAACGGTAGAAGTAGAAGTAGCAGTGAAGTAGAAGTGCAGTGGCCGCGGAGGCGGATTACCGCGGTTTTTATAGTAATAATCGGAGGCAGAAGCTATCAGGGTGGGTAGAGAGATGGCCTTTGAGGAAGGGGTGGATTGGTCTTAGTGGGAAAAAGTCTCAGCCATTAGCAAAGTTAAAAGACATCGTGGGAGGAGACAGTTAGTTTTTGGAGATATGAATATGGAAGGGCTAAAGGGTGGAGCGTGAGTGTCTCATAGTTTTAGGTGGATATATGATTGGCTGAATGAGTTAGGCGCGACAAGCGTAGAGGTGGTGGGTTCTTGAGATAGAGAAATGTATACAAGTGGACGGCTGGAAAAATCAAAATGCCGTAAATCAAAGGCTGGGATCAGATTTTACGACTATCAGTGAAGTAGGCTTTGTTGGTTGACTGATTGGGCACATATGGTTTTGGATTGGGAAGATGTGAGTTTCAAGTTTTAGAGCAGGGATGCTCTGAGTTGCTTTGTTTCACTGAAGGTTTATTAGCGCGGAGTTTCAAGTTTTTATAGCTGGGACGACGGACACACTTGGCGAACACTACCCAGGTATAGGTTTTTACAACAGGGCATTGTTTCCTGTTATGGAATTTTCCCGAATCGCTTTTCATTTGGCGCGACGGCTGTTCGCCAGATGGGTCTGTTTCCTAATTTATATTTATATATGTATATATTCCTATTATAGTTATATTAGGAGAATATAAATCTGCGAGAGGAAAGAATTTTTACTAATTAAATCTACAGGACGTAACATAAGAATACGCGCGCTTTCCCATCGTTTTATACAGCGTCAACATCAGGGCCTTCTGTTGGCTGCCATAGCGATGACCCTACATAAAAATTACAATAACATTGTTATGTTTTACATAATGTTGTGCATGATATTATTTTGCTACATAGTGATAATATCATGCATAACTTGTACGCACATATTACATAAACATAATTTCTAAGCATACTCTGTTTTATTTAGCACAAGCAAGATATTGATAATAAATAGAAGCGCCATTGAGAAGAATTGTGTCCGCTTTAATTTTCAGAGAAGAATTATGCCGCTTTATTTTTTATTGTAAAGAGAAATATGATAGTTTTAAAATTATGTATCAGAAACACACACCATTTTTATATGCAATGTTAGATTTATTTATGTATATTTTCATGAAAACAGCAAGTGCTAACCTTCACTTAACATGCATTTTATTTTCTTGCTTAAAAAAGTGCAAGGTCTTCCTCACCCAAGTAGTTGCCCAAGCATTCATTATTTATTTAATATAATGCAAAAATCAATTTGTAATATAATATTTACTCTGTATCGAAAAATTTTTATAAAGACAATTGTAATATCAAATCTGAACACATGCACATGTAATCCTTTTTTTATAATTTTCATAAACAAAATTACATATATATACATAATCTGCTCAGATTAGCCAATAGAGCAATAACTGCAGGTTTTTTGCAATAAGCAAATGACACACACACACACACACAGAGGAGAGAAATACGATTTTTTTCATTTTTTACAAATATAGTTTTTTGATAGTCTGTCCATATTATGTACATGATTATAGAAGGAAAAGGATTACTCTGTTAAGAATTGAAATATAAATAATTATGTTAATGCCATTTTAAAATTAAGAGGTAGCATAAAGTAATGCTTAAAGATTAAAAAATTGAATGCAAAAATCACGAACAAAATTCACACCATGCAAAATTATGGTAATACTTACATATTGTACAGTTTCGTCTTTATCAATATTACATATCACATGGGTTGCTTGTTCTTTTTTTGAAACTATATTACTGGTTTCTGCAGTATGCAACATATGCTCCTAAAACAGTAGAAATGTTATCAATATTTCAGATATGTTAAACTTTTCTTTCATGATTATTTCACGTCATAATAATAAAACAATAAGAAAAATATACTTCACATATATTTTCTTCAGCTCATTGCTCAGTAAGCCCTTTTGAAAAATAATTTTCTTCAAAGTATCACGTGGTATTTACATGCACACAAATCCACTCGCACTAATGTTAATATAATGATGTACAAATGAAGAAATACATGGTAACAATATTTGTATGTTGTGGAATAGTAAGTAATGTATTAAAAATAAAGAAGGAAAAGAAGTATAAACAAATGTGGGAAAATATGTTGTGTATGAGGAATTGTCAAAGTACTCATACCTTTTTATGCTCACAGAATATATATATATTTATTTATTAGCAAAATTTAACTGTACCTTATCATACTGCATTATGGCAGCATTTACACAAGAGAAAGCGATTAATCACAAAAGAAAAAAGTAGTAGAATCGATACTTGCAAACATCTAATGATCAATTTAAATATAAACGCGTGTTATTGCAATTACCACTGTCAACAACATTCATGTATAAAAAGACTAAATTCGCAGCAAAAATTATGTAAAGATAATTGTTAAATTTGGTTGCATAAAGTAAAAAAATTAATTGGTCTGTTCTTTGTAGCTGCACTGCTGAACTACTGCAACAAGCTAGAGTGAGAAAATTTATATTTGTCTCACTTTAACTCATTGCGCCAGTTCAACAGTGCAGCTACAAAGAACAGACCAAATATATTCTATATTCCTATGCTATATAAAATATGCGTAACTTCTCACTATAGACAAAAGAAATAACACGTTGACAAATAAAAATTAATTTTAATGAGGAACAATAGTACTATAAGAAGTCGTTTGTTTCAATGTAAGGAAAAAATTTGCTTTCTCTGATTCATTTATAAAAAATAAAAAAAATTCATTTATAAAAATTGTTAAAATCATATTTTTTAACTATTGTACTCTATTTTTCTCAAAAATATTACATGAAAGACAATTTCAGTGGTCACGTATGGATTCATATACAATTACATAAAAAACCATCAA
The DNA here is from genome assembly GCF_003227715.2 of Harpegnathos saltator. NCBI lineage: Eukaryota > Metazoa > Arthropoda > Insecta > Hymenoptera > Formicidae > Harpegnathos > Harpegnathos saltator. The sequence goes on along the minus strand of NW_020230168.1, from coordinate 13,882 downwards.
TTTAATATCAATTTATATATATATATATATATATTCGCAAAACTGCATAATTTTAAAATCAAGATATTAATTATAAATATATGTTTTACATAAACAAAATAACATTTAAAGCAAATAAGATTAGAGAATAAGAAGAATAAAATATGTATACATATATATATACACATATACTTTAAGTCTTATTTACTTTAAATGTTATTTTGTTTATGTAAAACATATATTTATAATTAATATCTTATATATATGTGTATATATTGCAATTGCTAATAATTCGAAGTCCCTTTTAGCATAATACAATTAATACTACATATTAAATTAATTAAGCAAATAAAAATATATTTGTACATAAAAGGAAAAATGCCAAGTAGCAACACATGTATTAAATTTGTACATTCTCATTACTTTTATCCTTGAATAGCAATAATTACACTTTTAAGCAAGATATATACTTATGTGTTGCATGCACATATATTTATAACTAAAAGTTTCAAAATTTGTATTTTAAGAAATTAATAAAATGTACTGATTTAGATGCATTTTGCTACTGATATTTTTATACAGTAAAAAATGCATTAATATTGTAATTCATATATATGCTTTATGTGTATTGTTTCTTTGATTTAATGTCTATAAATATATAAATAAATAGAAAAAGTAGTTAAATTATCACATTTTCTGTAAATTCATATACTTAATAACATCAACACAAAGAAAACTAAGTGTACATATACACTCATAATTGTATACAAATTAACAATAAAACATACCTGTGGTGCATGTTTGGCGTTTATCATCAGCATTTCGAAGAATAATTTCTGCGTTGTTGTCATGTCCTCCATTACGTCTTCCCACTTATTCCTTCGACGGATCCTGTGGATTTCTTGACGTTGTCTTCTAATTATGTTTTTCTTCTTATGCAGCATCTTCCTTTGGGTCCTTAATTTTCTTTTCAGTCCTTCATTATTGGTATTTCTTGATATATCTACATCTTCGCCCATGTTCATGGGCACTGGCACAAAGTTAGAGATGTTCAGAACATTTTCTATTAAGTGAACATGATCTTCTAAATTATTAATAACAGGAACATTCTGTTCTACATAACAAGAATTTAATTTTAATGATGGTACTGCGTTATCGTTCAAACGTCGTATTGGACCATAAGGCAATACCATCTCTTCAGAGAAATGTTCCGTACAAATTCTCAACTTTGCCAGCACTTCTTTTGGCGCACCTGTAATATTAATAATAATTAATATTGCGTACTGTTATATCATTGCATGATAATAAATAGTAATCAAGAAGTAAGATAATGACCGTAGCACACAAAGTAAGTAAAACACAAAGTAAGTAAAACACAAAATAAATTGCTTTTTTTGCTTAATGTAAATAATGCTACATGTTAATCATATTATGACTATATTTCTGACAATATTATTATGATTATACTATTTTATCTATTTCTGTTCATTACTCACCGATCAATTCGGTTTTGCCAATGATTGTTAACCAGTGTTCAGCTCTGCAGCGATCCATGGGGAATCGATGGACTGGTATTGCTGTCTTAGATGTGCACTGTGGCACACAGCACTTCCAAACCATCTTGATGTTCCTAAAACTTCAAAGCTTTATTATAATTTAAGCACTTACCTTGTAATAAATTATTTAATAATAAAAGAAATATTACTATCTTAAAAATCTAGGTTATCTTATTACTATCTTAAAAATCTAAACTTATTACTAATGTTATTAAATTATTGTTAATAAAAAAAACTTAATAATAATATATATATATATGTATTTTTAAATATTTAATAATATAAATAAAAGTATCTTCTCTTTCTTTGCAGAAGTCAGCACAAGTCTCAAGAGATCTCTTGTATACATGTGTGTACGTATATGTACATGTACATGTGTGTACGTGTATGTCAATATGGCGAGCGATATATGTGTGGGAGCGATCGCACTGCCCTCGGCCTGTGTACCCAAGTCCGGAGTGAACTAATGCCACTTCCGTCACCCGCTAAATAGCGGGAGTCTGGACACCCTGATCTATGCTCCGTCGTCAGCAGCGCCGGTTAATCCAAGATGACCGTCACACGTGCATGACCGGCTTCTGTCGACGAAGATGCCAACATTGAGTTAGACTTTATTTTCTCGAAAAGTGGAGGAGATAATATTGGTACGAACGAAAACCTCTAGACGATATAATTTTAATTTCTGTAGATTAGTAACACGGTTTAAGTAATATGTCTGTTAGTTTGTGAAACGTTTTTGACAAATGTGGGTGCGTGTAAACAATAAATATCGAAGAATTATAATTCCTCATAAATATTAATATAAATTATATAACGTGGCATAAAAAATAAAAATATATTAAAATGACACGAATATGTGGAAATGTGGAGTGCATGGAGATAAATGAGATAAAAAAATAATTATAATGTGAATATATATATTTATAAATTAATAGATTATTATTATATACAATTGTATAATTGTAATGTGTGTTTAAATTTTGATACATCATAATATCATTCATGTTTATGGCATAATTCTTTGCAGTGGAGTCATTTTGCTAACATCGTTAACTATGGAATGAAGTCTGTGCAGGATGAAAAAGAAGTTTACACAAAGAAAATAGCAGAAGAAACAAATGAATGATAAACAAATATCAGATAAGAGTTAAAATTCATATATATATGTATATATATATACAGGGTGTTTGATAGCTGATCATGCAGACGAAAGTTGGAGATAGATTAGGTGTAGCCGAGAAGAAATGTCATGTACCATAATGTCAAATTGGCAATAGTTATCGAGTTATTAATTAAAACATGTGAGTCAACGAGCGCGTAGAGAGCGGAGGGCGACCGCAGTAAGCTCATAGACATTTGATACAGACGGAGTCAGCGAGTAACAGTAGGCGAGCGCGCGCGGCGAGGGGCAACGTAAACAACAAGAGGCGAACGCGCGCGACGAGGAGCGAGCGAGCGCGAACGACGAGGAGCGAGCGAACACAAGCGACAAGAGGTGAGCGAGCGCGACGAAGAACGAGCAAGCGTGAACGACGAGGAGCAGCGAGCTATAAGGAAAAACCTATAAAGAAAAAGCTCGCTCGCTCCTCGTCGCGCGCGATCGCCTCTTGTCGCTTACGTTGCCCCTCGCCGCGCGCGCTTGCCTACCGACACTCACTGACTCCGCCTGTATCAAATGTCTACGTGCTTACTGCGGCCGCCCTCCGCTCTCTATGCGCTCGTTGGCTTACATGTTTTAATTAATAACTCGATAACTATTGCCAATTTGATATTATGGTACGTGACTTTTCTTCTCGGCTACACCCAATCTATCTCCAACTTTCGTCTGCATGATCAGCTATCAAACACCCTGTATATATGTATACATATAATAAAAGATTAATTATGTATGTGCTGTCTGTGTGACTGTGGATATTGTCAGACTGATTCTTTTCTTTAATTTATTTTCTTGTTTCAGCTTCGCAGCAAACCATATGCTTGCAGAATTTTTATAGCCGTAGAACAATCTCCTGCGGGATAAAATTGTCAGTGTGTGTCTTGATGCACATCACTCATGCAGCATCATTCTTTGCACTGGAATCAATGTGCCATCGTCATCAGCTGTGGAATAAGTTTATACAACATAAAACAAGGAACACATAAAGAAGTAAAGGAACAAATATCAGATAAGTAATTTACATTTATATAAAATAGAGTATTAAGCACCTATATGCTGAAAATAATTGCACATGTTATCAGATTGATTGTTGCTTTGTAATAAATTTTGTTATTTTAGCCTCCCAGTTAACCATGTGCTGGTGAAGGAAAACTTGAAATTATATCTAACATGGAGTATAAGAGTATATATCTGTCACCAGCAGGGCAACGACTGATTGACAAACCGAAAGCAGGTTCGTAAAATATATTTATCATCTTACTTTCATTGATGCCTTCGACAGGCTTTCTCAGTGCTTATTACGCTTGACTCGGTTGTCTGTTGATTTTGGTTTCTTTTAACAAAGTGGGTATGTTACCTATATTGGCATATGTCAACATTTTATTATTGTGATTTCAGATTGTTATTCCAGAAATGGAGAATGTTTCTGAAACCGCGAGGATGGATGCTTTAACATTTCTTTAGCAAGATGAAAAATCATATGTTGAAAATGGAAGATGCAATAACCGTGAGAAATCAAGGAGTAAAAAGGAATAAAACACCAAGAATTATGAAAAGAAGAACAGATACTATAAATTTATATATTTATTTCTCTTTTTCCAATTAATTCTGATAACGAATGTAATATTAACAACAAATCTGTATCTTCCATATTTTTTAATTTGTTCCAAATATGTTGCAGGTCGTGTTCTCTTTGTGACAATGTGTCGCACTTTCATCTCATCCAAAATGTAGGATGGGACAAAACGTTGTGAATGTTTCTTTAGTGCTCGCTCAAATTAGCTGTAAATAATAGTGAATTGTAAGAATAATAATTGGACAAAATTTTAAAAAAGGAAGCAATAGAGACTTCACAATATACCTATAAAATCTACAATTGTTGAATGTTTTTTCACGCTTTTTTAAAATTCCTGGTTGTGCCTCTTGGAAATATTATTTGTTCGATGAAGTTATTATTTCAAATCCTTCTTTTATTATTTCTGCGGGCAAAAGAACCAAAGATATAAGGAACTTGGTTGTTCTCGAACCCACTTCTTCTCTATCGCCTCTTAATATTTTTTGTTTGTCAGCGTTCCGCACTGTTGTCTCTAATAAGAAAATAATGTAAGAAAAGTTGATATCCATTTCTATTTGTTATTATGTACGCGTTATCTTTCATTACCTGGCTGTAATGAGAAAAAGCAGTCAATAACTTGAGCACTTGGAAAAATTGTTTGTAATGCGTTTCGCTCAGCTTTTTCAGTTACATTCGTTATCAGAATTAATTGGAAAAAGAGAAATGTATAGACATATTTATAGTATTTGTTCTTCTTTTCATAATTCTTGGTTTTATTTTTTTTACGCCTTGATTTCTCACGGCTGTTGCATCCTCCATTTTCAATATATGATTTTTCATCTTGTTGAAAAAATGTTAAAGCATCGATCCTCGATGTTTTAGAAACGCTCTCTATTTCTGAAATCACAATCTGAAATCACAATAATAAAATGTTGACATATGCGAATATAGGTAATATATCCACTTTGTTAAAAGAAACCAAAATCAACAGACAACAAAGTACAAGCGTAATAAACACTGAGAATGCCTGTCGAAGGCATCAATGAAAGTAAGATGATAAATATATTTTACGAACCTGCTTTTGGTTTGTTACGTCAATCAGTCGTTGCACTGCTGGTGACAGATATATTGTTATATTCCATGTCAGATATAATTTCAAGTTTTCCTTCACCAGCACATGGTTAACTGGGAGGCTAAAATAAAATTTATTACAAAGCAACAATCAACTCGATAACATGTGCAATTATTCTCAGCATGTAGGTGCTTGATACTTTATTGTATATACATATAAGTTACTTATCTGATATTTGTTCCTTTACTTCTTTATGTGATTCTTGTTTTATGTTGTAATATATATCGGGTGTTTCAGACCACACGGTTCGCCCGATTTTTTCGTTAACGCGACATTTTAGAAAGAAACATTTCAGACAAAAGTTGTAGAGCTTTAAAGGATCTATTTACTGACGCTACGAATTTGATCTTGGAATAACCTTGAAAAGTCCAGTCAAGATCAACATAAAAGTCTTAAATGGATAACCCAATAATTTATTATACCTTCTTTTTCCACTAATTAATTTGAACAACATTTGTCTGAAACATTTTTCTATTTACCTAATATTTTTTGAGATATTTAAGAAAAACTTGGTAACTTTTTTCAATAACTCACGATATCTCGCTAACTATTTGTCAGAAGAAAAAAGTGGTACTAGACTTTTCTGCTCTATTTAGTCTCAAGAATATATTTTTACAATAGCGCCCTGACTTTTGTTAACTTGCTAATTTTTTGGAAATTTCAAAATTCATCAAATTAATCAAAAGTCAGGGCGCTATTGTAAAAATATATTCTTGAGACTAAATAGAGCAGAAAAGTCTAGACCACTTTTTCTTCTGACAAATAGCGAGATATCGTGAGTTAAATATTGAAAGTTACCAAGTTTTTCTTAAATATCTCAAAAAATATTAGGTAAATAGAAAAATGTTTCAGACAAAAGTTGTTTAAATTAATTAGCGGAAAAAGATGGTATAATAAAAAGTTGGGTTGTCCATTAAGATTTTTATGTTGATCTTGACTGGACTTTTCCCAGGTTATCTCAAGGTCAAATTCATAGCGTCAGTAAATAGATCCTTTGAAGCCCTACAAGTTTTGTCTGAAATGTTTTTTCTAAAGTGTCGCGTTAACGAAAAAATCGGGCGAACCGTGTGGTCTGAAACACTCCGCATATATATATATGTTATTGCCCAGGTTGGTAGGCCTGGGCAATGTCCTTCATCCTCATATCTCTTTACACGCTAACGTTTTAAAATTATTTTCAGTTATACTGTATACAGAGCGGAAGGGACGCCCGCTTGGTACATGTAGAGAGAGAGAGAGAAGAGAGCTGCTCTATCCTTGCAGCATGGCGTATAGAGATGGCACGGCTCGATCGAATAGAAACGCGTACGCTCGAACGTATGCGGGAAACGAGGCTCCAGCAGCCATGTCGGTATTATGCTCGATGCCGCAAAGCAGTGGGCATGGATCATCATTGGCGCGAGTCGGCACGGCTAACGCGCTAACCCTCGAATTTGTTGTCCAAGTTTCCACGCAGGGCCCGGAAGTAACACCGGCCGCGTATCCGGTACGCAGCCTCGTTTCCATGGTGCGCGGGTCGAACGCATCGGTAATTTTCAAGACGACGTTTGGTACGCACAGACCGGACATATCGTCGTACGAGGCTCTCTCTCCGCAAAAGCAGCGGCCGGTTTCAAAGTCGGGCTTGATCGCCGGGTCTGAGTAGGGAATGAGCGAGGCGCAAGCGTTCGGCAGAGCTATCAAGCGGTCGATCGGCGCTTCGATGGTTTTGTTCCCGCGATCGTCGAGTTCCATTTCCGCGCACACGAAACGATATTCTCCGCTCGGCAATCGTTCGTCTATTGATTCGAAGGTCAGATGGATCGATGTGCTGATGCCAGGTCTTGCCGGTTGCGCGATCTAGCAGTGCACCGTTGCACACCGTTATAAGATTGCCACCTTCGCCGGCAAATGCGCGTGTTTGCGGCATACATCGCCAGCCATGCTTGCTATAAAGGGCGAGAGATGTATTGGTGTTACAAACCGCCGCATCATTTGGCATCCAGTATGCTCCGAGCCGGCTGCGACGATCGTTCAGAATCAGGCCCACCCGATCGTAATAACGATAGTCTACACCGTCGCTCACCTTGCAAAACTTGCGACAATCTACGTATTCATCGTACGGTGATATGAAAGCACCGACGGTCAAGCTGTCGCGTTGTCTCGCGTGATCGTCTTTGTCTTCTTCGTCTTCCTCGTCGTCAAGACCACCAGGACCTCTTCGTCCTTCCACCGATTCGAAGCGTTCCGCGGGAAGAGAATCTATCCCCATGCCCATTTGTCTTGTCAAACGAAAAAATCGTTCCCGCTGTACGTCGTCGTTCGAAATCGCACCGTTGTTCGCTTGACCAGTGGATCGTACAACACGTCCAAATTATGCGCAATCGTCGCTCATTCGGGCTCGACGTATACGGATATGTACGCGCGTCGCACAAAATACAGCAAGAGCACAATCGCAATCAGCGCCAAGAGTTCACGAAATCGATGGTGCATCGCAAGCGGCCAGCGTTTCGCTTAACGACGATTGAGGGATTGGACAACGAATTGGAAGAAACTGACTTTTCGAAGGCTTTTCGATTGATGTTTTTTTTGTTTTTTCTTAATGTTCGCGAAATTTGCGAAATACAATAGCTCGTACAAGGCGCGAAACAATTTTTATGATATCTCGTTCGTGCTGACAAAGAGGCGCGCAATCGTGTCGATGATTGATTGCGTGTATCGTCATATAGCGTCTGTTACGCACCACCACGTCCACTGACTCGTCAACGTAATACAAGTAGGGTGAATCTTCCATATTGAAAAAATCGCATCGTTGAAAGGCCTCATCATCGTTCGAGTCGGTGGGCGGAAGCGTACACACTGTACGGATGATGGCGCGATAGACATTGCGTCTCTGTCGCGCAATAATGGTAAAGTCTGCGTCCGGTCGCATCGACGATTCCACGATGATTTCGTACAATTGACCTGGTACGAGCGAACGCACATACGAACCCTCGGTTACTTTTTTTTCAACTTAGGATCGATTACTCTTCGGTGACCTGCTTCCTCCGTGTCAGGCGAGGTATGAGAAGACGGTGGTGGTGGTATTGATAGTGTTGGTGGCAGTGGTGTTTCATCCTCCGAACTGCTGCTGCTGCTGCTGCCGCTGACGTAGTCGAGCACATTTTCGCCCTCGCCGTTATCGCCGCCGTAGCCGTCGTCCTCTTCCTCCTCATCACTGCTGGACATGTTCAAGTTGGCTATGAGTGACATGTCTTTGCCAGCAACTCCGCGACTTTGATTAATCGATGATGGCTTTGTCGTTACTAACGCCGCCGTTTTCTCGTGTACTTCGTTGTTCGCAAGTGCCGTCGCTGCTGTTGCTCCGTTCATAGTAGGTGATATTGCTATTGTTCCGTTTGTTGTAGGCGCGGTTACTGCTGTTGCTGCTGCTGCTGCTGCTGTTGCTTCGCTCATAGTAGATGGTGTTGCTATTGTTCCGTTTGTTGTAGGTGCTGTTATTGCTGCTGCTGCTGCTGCTGCTGCTGCTGCTGCCGCTGCCGCTGCCGCTGATCCGTTCGTATCATCTTTCGCGCGTTTCACTTTCGGTTCGCGATTGCCGGCTCTCTTGCGCTTTGAGTCGTTCGTATTTGTCGTCGTCGTCGTCTTCTCATTCGTCACCACGGCATTCTTTTGAGCGCCGTCACCGCGACTCCTGGATTTGACAATCCCAGATCTAGAACGCGCTTGAGGGACGACGGTTTCTCTTTCGTCGACCGTCGTCGTTGTGACTGCGGCGGTTGATTCTAGAGAACGTAATGTCGGCGACGCACCTCCGCTGTTGCAGATTCGAATCATCATGGAGACGCAGCAACGGCAGGCTTTTCCATCCACCACCGGTTGATTGTCACACAACATACCGTTTATAACATCGGCCGATATGTTGTTCCAGGCACATGCTTCGAACGTATTCGGATATTCGTACCACTCGTCCAAGTTTCGCAGCATGCTTCCATCGGTAGCCTGTTTCTGCATCATTGAGGAATCTATTATGCCATAGGCCACAAACATGTTCGCCACGTTGAACCGCATGCGTTCTATGTTGAGATTGGCCCCATAGCACAGCAAGCATATAAGTTCTCGTTTGCCGCGTCGACGACCCAGACACATGCGAATCTCGGCGTCATTCAAACTCGCTTTCAGTTGATGAATTTTAGCAAAGCGCTCCTCCTTGGGCAACTGTTCAAACAGACAAATCAGGCGTGCAAAATGATGAAAACTTCTGTCGTAACTATTCGTTTGCTGTTGTTGTTCATATTGCTGCAGCTGTGCAGGTTGTTGATGCTTGTCAGCGGCGGTCATCATGTCGATGCTAATGGAGGTGGCTACGGCGGCAGCAGGTTCCATCAGTTCGCTGTTCTCACTACTGACCGTTGTACTGATGAGTTGCGCGTTAAAACGTGGTATTTTGTGATCTTCTTTCCCGCCTAATATATTTCCGATTGCCAGCGACTGATGATCTATCTTGTTGAAAAGCTGCACTAAATTGTCCAACGATGAATAATCGTAGAGTTGTTGCTGCTGTTGCATTCCTCGTATGTATTGCTGCACAAATAAATTGTATGAACGTAAAGACAATGGACTACCGACAACAGACACACGACTACGATGATCTCTCTTCAACACTGTCGATGCGAGATTCAAACCTCTCGAATATATACTGTTCTCAGGACCAACGACGACGGCGCTTAAGATTCGACCAGCGACGACGGCTCTTAAGATTCGACCAGCGACTACGACGATCTCTCTTCAACACTGTCGAAGCGAGCTTCAAACCTCTCGAATATATACTGTTCTCAGGACCAGCGACGACGGCGCTTAAAATTCGACCAGTGACGACGGCGTTTAAGATTTGACCAGCGACAACGACTCTTAAGATTCGATCAGCGACGACGGCTCTTAAGATTCGACCAGCGATGACGGCTCTTAAGATTCGACCAGCGACGACGGCGTTTAAGATTCGGCCAGCAACAACGTCGTTTAAGATTCGATCACCTCTCGAAACACCAAATGAAACGTGTTATCGCGCGATCTAAATGTACGCGGATATTCGGTCTTAATTCGTTCCTTAATTTTAAACACGATATCGCGAATGTTAGATCTTGTGACGATACAACCGCTTTCGTCGAGAAATTCGCGCAGAAATTTGCACATTTCGATCTCGCTGATAGACACAGTCGAATCCTCGACGATGCGATAACGTTTCAATAACCATTCATACTGATCGATGGTGACGTGCAAATTTCGCGCGTCACGCTGCATCGTTACAGGTATGCGATCGATGATGACCGGGTCTTCAAGTCTCTTGGCCGATTGGTGAGCAAACACGTCGCTCGCTTGTACAATCTCTTCGCCGCCGTCTGGCAACGACGACGACGATGACGCTCCGCCGCCGCTACCGCCGCCGCCGCCGCCGCCGCCGCCGCCGCCACCGATGTCACCATCTGTTGACAATTCGTGCACGATGCGTTCCGTCTGGCCGTAGGTTAGCATTTTGCGGAATGCTTCGAGCTCTTGCGTTCGAGTATTCAAGCGTACTTTATCATCTCGATTGGAATTGTCGGCACCCTCGCGTAGTTTCTTTCTTTCTAGCCAGTTTTTAGCGAAGCATTTGCTCAAGGCGTCGTAGAGTAAGTAAAACGATTCGTCGTACGTACACATGTCGATGGCAAAGTGCTCCATGGCCAGAAAGAGACCCACGCGAAACGAGGGAAAACTCACGCCTTGTGCGAAGCATCTTGTGGCGAACTGATGCGATACACTCGGTGCGGAGTGTTTGCCAAAGTCCACCGAGCAATCGTGATCGCGCGGATGCAACGTTTTGAAGCGATGCAGCATGCGCAAACAATACTTGAGGCGCGTAATGACACCCGCGTCGCTGCGCAGAGTGATCGAGTCGTTGACCGTTAGCACCAGTTTGGCCAGATTGATCAGATGTTGCGGTTGCTGATCGAAAAATTTTCGACTCTTGATGCGCGTACGAGAAATAAGCAGTTTGAACAGCTCCGAGTTCAAGCGTTCAGGTTCATCGCATTGACACAGATGCGAATTCATCATGCTCATAAGGTCGGTGTTGATCTCATCGTGCACACCCTGCCGCAACGTCGCGTTGCTGATGGTGCCTGTGAGGGCGCACGAGAACATTTGACGCAACACTTCTGATACGAATTCGCTCTTGCCGCTGTCGCTGGTGCCTTGCAACAACAGCACAGACTTCAAAAACTGTTCGGGGAATCGCATCGCCACGACAAACACCAAAAGGAACATAACGATCTCCGGGTCGCCCTGGCGTAAATATGCATAGTCACGAGGGCAACACAGAGCGAGTAGCCGATGTCGTGCGGCACCCTGTCATCCACGTTCATGCTGTGATTAACGAATATTGCCAGACCGTTGGCCAATGAGTTTGTGTCGTACGAGTGTATACTCGTTTCGGCGAAAATTTTCCGCAGCGAACGCTCACAATCACTTGCGTGCGTAGCGATCAAACGGCCAAAAATGTTCCAGCGCCACTTATTCGCGGGCAACTGGCATTCGCGCGTAGATTTGCCGTTTTGGCTCAGTGTCGCCCAGCGCTCTTTTTCTCTTGCTACAACAAACAAATACAATGCGGCGATATGACGCAGGGACAGATCGGTCGTAAATGATGATTCCGGAGTCGCGGTAGAATCGCGCACGTTGGTTAACCATTCGCGCAAGTTTTGATCATCCGCGTGTTCCAGGGCAAATTCATCGAATTCGCGGGACGCGAGAAATTCCCGCATGGCGTCTGCGCTGGCTGATGTTTCGTCATTATTGCTGTTGTCATTTCCGCCGTCGTTTCTCAACCGAGTCACGAAGGTTCTCCGTGCGCGTTGTTCGGATTGTTGTTGGCTGCTGCTGCCTTGACATTGAGCGTTGCGGCGAAGACTGATTTTACGACGCCGTAGTGCGAGCTCGTTCAATAGCATCGAAGCATCGGTAGAACTTTCGTCGTTCCGTTGCTGCTGCTGTTCGTTATTTGCCACAGCGGTTCGTCCGAGTTGTTGTTCGTTGCCACTATTACCGTTGCTGCTCTTTCGTTGTTGTTTATCGGTCATTAGTCGAAGAAAATTTTCAGTGTTTTCGTATACGTCCTTCTGTACTCGTCGGAACATCTCGTGGGCCATTTCGTTATCGTCTATCAAAGAGCTACGAGAGGGTCCGTATTCGCAATCGTCCACTTGGCAAATGATCGTTGTATAGCGATACATTGCACGACAGTTTAGGGGTGCATAGAGCGCTCGATATGGGCAATCATCGCGCAGAGATACGTCTGCCGAAGAGTGCGTGAGCATCGATACGAGTCGATGCACCGTATCGGGCCGCTCTAGTATAGCTAGACCGAACGAGAATGCGAGATTCACCATTACTAGAAAGAAACAACGTGCCTCGCGATGTGACAATAATACTGCGGCAGCGTCGCTCGTAGAAACAAAGGGCACTAGACGCGAAAGAAGATCTTTCGTATCGCATACGAAACGTCGGTCATATGATTTTTCGCTCAACTGTTTCAACATGTTACTCTCGAAAGCGAGAGTATCTTCATCGTCAACAAAGTGGTCAATCAGTAGTCGTTGATAGCGCATCGATTGCGGCGGCTGTGTTGCTCTTGACGAGAGAGCGCCCGCTTCGCTTGATACGTTGTCCTCATTGTTGCTCGGTGGAGCGCGTTTAGCTACGATGCGTGAATACAGATAATGATTGATCGTGTCGCGCGAACATACCAGTCCAAAGTACTCGTTGATCAAATCCATAACATGAGCCACGAATCGTTTTATGCGCCGATCGTGAATCTCGTTGAATTTATATCGATTTGGTGGATTCGAATTGTCGTAATCGATGCGGAGCAAGGGCGCTATGGCTGGTGTTGTTAGCTCAAAACGATTCAAATAGAGATTCAGCATCAATCGACCCGAGCTGTTTTTGTCCACGTAACGAACAAATTTGTCCAGCGTTGAACCTTGAGTAATGGTGCTGCTACCATTGCCAGCATCGCCGCCGCCGCCGCCGCCGCCGCCTCCGCCTCGGTCACTATCCTCTTCGCGATTGTTTTCACTCGCGCCGCCAGAATTTACAGCGTCACCTCTGCACACAGTTATCATTTTTTCTACGATAGTGTTCATACTATGACGAAAATCGGTTTGCGACATTTTGTCGACATACGAGAACTGGCCAAACGGATACCGCCTTTGTTGTTGTTGTTGCATGGACCATTTGTAGGTGTGTTCGTCGGCCATGCGTCGTCTCAATGTTTCGCGCACTTCATACAAAATTTGCGGTGTTATGGTTTTCTCAAACTGTGATTCATTGCGCACGAGTACGAGTTCGTCGTTCGCCGCGTCAATGTATCTTGAGCCATCGTAACGCCAGTACATGGTGTTCAACAGAACCATAATGTTGCTTTGTTGCTTTATGTAGTTGAGCAAGTGCGACGACGTGAATACGAGCGGTCGTGAGCTACCACA
>NW_020230167.1:0-6468 GCF_003227715.2 Harpegnathos saltator | reverse complement strand
GGTGAAATTATGCGATTGGAGAGTAAACGAGTCCCGACGAGCGTATTACCATGAATCATAACTTTATAAAGAATCTTTTTTATCGGCCGCCTGTTTTTTATGTGGACAGAGACGTTACGTAAATAACAAAACTGCGCGCGTCTCGCTGTGATCGTTGATCCTCCAAAAGTGAAATTATCTTCCCTCCAAAATATTGATATCTATCGCGAAAAACAGAGAGATAGGTTGAAGCAATCAGGGCGAATAAATCATATTACGAGAGTTTTTTTATCACTCTTTCATACACGTAAATTGCTATCACATTATATCACACGAAGACTGGGGCGCAGAATTAACTGCGTATTGAAAAGTGGACGTACGTCCCAATTATGATTCTCATCTTTCCTAATCACGAAATGGTGTCCATTAAACGTTAAATCGCGCACATAATCAATGCGATCGAGCGGTCGCGTTGGAGATCGCGGAAACGACGCGGTGGGGATTACAGTTGATCATACTTTAAAATAGATTTCACAGACGTCCGTTTAATTGCGCTCCCCCGTAAGGGAGGAATTATAATTTTCTATTTTCACAGCGCGCGACGGTGAAGATGGGATCTCGCGAACGTGTCGTGGAAAGCCATTACGTTTTCGTTCGCCGTGTAATCGGGGAAATGTTCATCCTCCGCGACTATGGGATAATGTCGTAACTGCTTCGAATGGCGGCGATAATCCTCTCAGAACATTTGAAAGGCATTGAATTGAATCGAAGCACGATCATCGAGATGTGATCGCGTATCGCGGTTCGATTTTATTACAATGCATGTACGTTTTATAACACGTGTACACAGCAATGGTAACAGCATCTCATTATCATATTAACAAGTATGCGACCTTCGACAAAACCTTAGAAAGCTCTTTGATTTTTATGCTAAGGCTCGTTCAAGTTCTTCGAACGTCCTACACGAAAACACTTTCTTTGCTCCTTTTGGTCCCGCGTTCATTGGACTTTCTCTCTTTCGCATCTTTTCTTTTATCGCCAGATCTCGCAGATAGCGTACTCGTTTTATTTCGAATACAGAGAGCGTGAAATGAAGCAGCAACTATGTTACGCTAATTCGCACGAGGCGCGAGTATGCGAATATCGAGAGTATCAATTACGTCGTATGACTCGGCGTTTCATATTCGAACAGATGTGACTTAGTTTTCCTAATCGACCCGCAGGGCGTATCCACGAGCTAAGCTCTTTTACATTTAACTTATTCTCTTCTTCCATGTCAACGCTGTCCACGTTTGATTTTTATTCGTCACACGACGGAAATCCCGCGAGTGAGATGTCTCAACCGGCGTAAACTCCTGTTCGATCGTCGTTTCGAGAACGAAATGGAAAACGGCCAAGTATTTTATCGACTGGGTGACCCTAAAATTTCACTTCGCAATGACTTCCGGGTATATCGCACGCGTATCTTTGGCGCAATAAATCATTGGGCCGCTTTTCAGCATCGCGTAGCTGGCCGACGTTTTAGCCCGTGGGCACGGATATTACTTCAGAATTCCGCCGTCGACGGTAAGTTCGTCCTTTCAGCGGCCTATAGTATCGATCATGGTTAGCGGAGGGTTCACAAACCTCTCATTCGCGACTGGTATAATTCAAAAACGTCCTCGGGCGTTTAAAGCGGCAGGAGCCATTTATTATTGGCAAATTACGGAGATACAGCACATTTAATTAACGCCACGATTAATGCTTTATTAACAACGATATGCGTATATGTGTGTGTGTGTGAGTGTGTGTGAAGTGATTTGAAAGTAAGTCACCTATTAATTGATTTCGTATTACTTAACGATTATAAGTCGGCCGATTTTTACATTTTACCTTATTTAATATTTCATCGGCACCCCCTTTGAACGAACACTTTTCGCGAAGAGAACGTAATATACAGCTTCCTCTCCGCTCCTGTTTGTGTTTGCATCGTACGAGCGAGTGCGAAAAAGTGTCTATGTCAGCAATATTCGAGCAAAGCGTTGCAATGAGGCGTTTACAGAAAAAATTAGCTTTACGTGCCACGCTCAAGCTGTACGGTACGTCCCAAAAAATTTTATGCTCCAATTACTGATGTGGCGCACGGGGTCTGCGAAACAATAGCGCGCTCGATGTTCTCCAATATGCATATTGAGCTACGGCTAATGGGAGTAAATGACGAACTTTTGTAAATTTTTGACATCAAACAAAGTTTCTCCGAACACACGGGGACAGCCGTGTCAGCGGGAGAAAAAAAGTACGCGAAAATTTGATAGCTCGTTTATACCAGTCAATAAAAACGCTATGTTTTATTGTACACACCGGAATCGAATTGTTTTCTTCTCGCGTGATATTTACACGAGTGGTGCGGAAAAAATGGATAACTATCTTGGATACGAATCAGATAATAATTATGTGCACGTACGCGCGCCTGTAGAAGAATAAATATTATGAATAACGTGAACCAAAAAATTCAAAATAAAATAATTAAGTCCGGTGCGATTCTCCGTCGCGGGAGGTGAAAGAAAATCTCGTGAATTTCGTTGCAAAACGTCACTCGACCTATCCCTCACCTAACGTAATTGCAAGCTTCCAAAACGAGTTTAATACATCTCGTGTCGCGCGTTCCTGATTACTCTTCCCCCTCCCTCCGTTTTATTTACGTCTTCGTAACGAGTCTTGCCAATCTCCCTCGCGTGCATCTAGCTGTGAGAAAATTTCCCAGTATGTTACAAAACAGTTCGCCCGTAACGATCAGCGTAGCCAGCCAAAAACGGGAAGCTCTCGCTCGAAAGGCAGGCACTGGCGTAAAACGAGGACGCGCAATTTAATTCCGGAAGCAAGATTGAATCTTGCAACGTATGTGCCGCAAGATGCTTCCGCGCCACGTCTCCCCCCCCCCGTTACATGCATCTCTTTTGCGATACATAAACGCGGGTGCGATACCATCACGTACGTAACCACGAGTAATAACGCATAACATTATAAATAGTTGAGCTAGATATTTTTTGCAAATAAAAAACGAAGGATTGCGCAGTACTCTTTGCCGAGCAGGAAGATCGCTGGCTGAAAAATACGAGGGAAAATCGCCGTACGCGCTCTCCCATTACTAGGATGAGTAACACAAACGTATGCGTCGATAAAGGAATCCCTTTTTCGTTCCGATTTGTAACTTCTTTCCTGACTAACTATTACGCCGAGTGTAATTAATTAATCCTACACTAATCCAGCGTATCCAGCGGGAAGACAGAAAACAAGATGGGATAAACGACTGGAATGGAAAGACTCGCGCGTTGCACGGGCGAGCCTTGGCGATATTTTCTTTCCGTCAATTCGTGTTCTACTGGCTCATCTGCTGCAGCGTGTCCGATGAATCGCGCGCGAAATGAATGCTCGCGCAAGCGAAACAGTTATCCGGCAATAACGGGATTAATGCACGATTTATCATCGTCGCGCATACTTGGAAACATATCCGGCGCAGCCTACGAGGGCGCGCGCGTAGGCAGGAATGATTGAGGGCTCTGCGCGCGAGCGGCTAGAAAATATTATCTGTTCAACAGGGGAGCGTCGAGATTATATCACGTGCTGCCTTCACGAATAAAACACTCGTGCACGGAGGGCTTAGCACCGCTCGATTACATGGTAATATACCCCGAGGAAAAAGAAAACCGTGGAGAAAGCTGCTCTGCTGCGCATTACAAGTAAAAATAAATACATCGAAGGTTGATACATTTTTTTACGTACATCCACCGTAACGTTACAGAACGCTGTTAATTATGTCACGTGAAAACACACCGTGTATGTGCGCGAGGTACATAAAGGCGACGATACGACGCGACATATTCCTCCAGGGAGCTCATCATGTATTAATACTCAACGACTTAAACGTCACGTTGTGAAACGTAGAAAAGCGCCACTTGTGGAATAATAATAATGAATAATAACGCACGCGTTTTACTCGGCGCGCATGCGCGCACGCAAGAGCGATAAGCGCATTAAAAACGTGTTACCCTGGCCTACTTACAATAAACGTCGATCCGCGCGTGCAAAAAATCGACTAGTCGATTTTCATTTCCTCCTTCGCCTCTCGAAGTTCCCTCCGTCTCCGCCTCGCTCTGCGTCCCTCTTCGCGGTAAAGGCGCGCTCTTCAAAGCGTTCACCGTCGTTATCTGCTGAATATTATTACTTTGCCTTCTTATTAACGCGATCATCGGGAGCGTAACAGCTGCTGCATAGACGCGATTTCCTACGTGAACATTCGCCTGGACATAAACTTGTACTATACTATAATTACCGCCATAATCCGAGACATTGATTACGCGCCGTATAAAATCAATAACTATCATTATATCGTGGCTGATGGTCGTTGATAAGGAACTATATAAGCTTTATGTTACACGGCGATAGAAGACTTTTACGCTCCACTCACTGAAAAGGTTTCGGCTGACACATCTCGACGACGCTAATCTCGCGCAACTTGCATTACATTCCACGACATCTCGAATGATAAATTTTCTGGGGTTAATCGTGTGTCCGATAGATTTCGTCTACTTATCGGAAGACGGGGGAGAGGGGAGGCACTTCTCGCGAGACACCCGTGCGTCGGTGGACCGATAGCACCGGTCGAAACACACTCTCCCTTATCGCTTGGAAATGTCGTTCGTGCTTTATACTCGTTATTGTTCCGAACGCAATCGTCCGTGGCTGCGATTGTCAGGAATAGGCGACGCAGCGATGAGACGGTGTGAATAGACTTTAACTATCCCCCAAATCATTCGTATAGTATATTCCGTACACACTCCCGCAATATCCTACAACAATGGCGTTCCTCATTTCGCGACATGTTGACGGCCGTATAATCAGATGCTGAGCGGTGTCCGTATTTTATCAGGTTTGTCGAAATGCGTACGGTTCGCTCATCGAGTCCACAAATTTGAGTTGACAGGAACTCGATGGAAACAAATGATTTGTCAACCGAGTAATTGCCGTCATTGTTCACAGTTTTTCGCTAACGTTCTGCCAACATTCAATTTGCTTTTTCTCGCAGAAAGCAGCCGATTTGGCACTGAAAACAGAAAATTAAATCGAATTTTTCAGTTTACCCAATAATTGTCCTTATGATCTTGTTACTTATTTTGATAGAAATCACGCATATTTTGAAACATCTGTGTTTTTGGTAAACGTACAAAGTATTATACTGTAGGACGAATGCACATAAATAAACGAATAACAATCCTTAGGCGTCGAATATTCCCTGGGGATAAAACGTTTTCTAAAATCGCACCGATCGGCCGGAACTCGCGACGGGAGTTTCTATAACATGAATTAGCTGTATCGACATATTATCCTGCGAAAGGATACAAGCAATACTACGGAATCTGCCGTTGTCCGGCGACGATACAGCTACAGGGGCAAACTTGATTCCCAAAGGGGAAACTTGGAACGTTTGACCACCAACTTAACAGCCATCTGGCGAAGTTACCCTCTACGAATCTACCATCTGCTAGCAACACTCTTCGTAAACACGGATCACCGTGCTGAAAAGTGGCGAGTGACCAAACCCCAGCACATGTCTCCACAACGGTCTGACGGATTTAGCGTTTCAACTAGCGCGCTTAGAAATTTCATGTGCCCTACTTGTCCTACAGATTCAGTTTAAACTTTATGATGAATGCCCTGAACAAGAGATATAATCAGGAAAAATAGACGTTAACATATAGTTTTCAGTCAGAGCTTAAGGGGACTGGAGGGTCAGATTACTGAAAAATCGTGCTTGTTTCTGATATTTTGTGACGAACTGAGTAAATGTGCAAGAATGAAAATTTTAGATATATTTATACAATACATGAAAAGTAGAAAAATTTTGTTTATTAACAAATACTCATAAATATACGTCCACTTAAACTTTAAACGCGTTTTTCTGGGAATTTTATTGTTCAACTCTTTGCAGTGAGTTCTCCGAAACTGAGCTTCATATCGATTTAAAATTTTAAAGTGATATTTGTTTATCTGGCTCACAGGCCATGGACAACTCCGTCAAAATATTTCATTTTGAGATATTAATTATTTTATTGCAATAGAACTGAAAAATTTGAATTTTTTTCTAATAATAGCTGCCATTTTATTAATTTTGTTCGATTTTTTTGTAGTGGTTTCTTCGGATAATGATAAGCCTCCTCAAGATTTCTAGCTAAAATTCGCTCTGATCGGATCACCGAGAGCCGAGATATTACTCCAAAAACGATAACTTGAAAGAAAAGGAGAATATATTTCAGCTATATATATCATTATATTTATATGAGTATTTATTAATAAACAAAATTTTTCTACTCTTCATATGTTCTACTCTTCATATGTTGTATAAATATATTTAAAATTTTCATTTCTTGCATATTTATTCAATTCGTCAGAAAATATTATCAAAAACAAGCCACGATTTTTCAGCAATCTGACCGTCCAGTCCCCTTAATA
>NW_020230166.1:765000-809474 GCF_003227715.2 Harpegnathos saltator | reverse complement strand
GAGAGAGGAGAAATGAAGAGAAGGAGATTCGGCCATCAGTCGGGGCCCGATCGAAATCGTATAGGACGAGGGAAGAAATTCTTTCTTCTCCCCCCCTTCTCCTCCACCTTCTCCTTCGTCCCTCTCGGTGACCCTCTCCTTCGGCCCAATTATCCGTCGGTCAGTTTGACGCGCTTTTTAGGAGAGGACCAAAGTTCGCGCCGGGCTTGTAAAGTTATCGATTCCGCCTTTTCACGTCTAAATTTAATTATTAGGTCACCGAGTAATTAATTTCGCTTTAATAGAATTTTTGAGTCCGCTTATATCCGGACGTACGTAGTCCTGACGTGGGGATACTCTCGCTTTTTTTTCTACACAATGCAAAATCAAATGAAACGGCTGGGAAAAAAATTGCCAAGATGAGAATTTCAAAAAGTTTAATACGCTTTAGACATCGCGATTTGTTGCGTCCACAAACGGATGAAGCAGGACGAGAGAGAGAGAGAGAGAGAGAGAGAGAGAGAGAGAGAGAGAGAACGTAATTCCGCGCGTCGCCGAGTGACCGATGAGCTTGTAAGCGGCGATAAAGCTCGCTGCAACTATTTCACGGCAACTATTGGGCCGCCCCGCGGCTCTCTTCCGCCAGCCGTCGTTAGCGAGCAAAATCTCGCCGAGGATTTCTCAGTTACTCCGCGAAATCTCGCGTGGGCCGGCTTGCGTGGGTCGCTTCGCGCGGCGGGAAAAGCCGCGCGACGCACGTCGATGCTTTCCCGTCGACGTTTCCGGTCGATTCCTCAAGGTCCCCGGCGGATTATGCAGCAACAATCGTCGGCGCGCGCGCTCGGCAATAAACGCGCGCGGGTGGCCCTCCCGCGACTGCCGATGTAAACCCAATTTTCTGTCCGCGCAATTTCCAGCCGCGACAGCGAGCCCCGGAAATAATTGTATTACCTTGTGGCACGACAGAAGTTAGAATTTAAACCGCAAGGTCGCTCGAATTGTGTTTGCGGACGACAGAACTCGTATCCGGCGCGGCGCGGCGCGGCGCGGCGCGCCACGCCGCGCCGCGAACGGACGAACGCGACGAGTAATCGATTTCGGTGGGCCGCAAGAAAGCTCTCAGACTACCGAAACTTCGTTATCCGGCCCTCGGAATGGCCGGACTCTGGAACAGCGCATCGGCAGAGCCGATATTTAATGATCTCTCTTTCTCTCTCTCTCTCTCTCTCTCTCTCTCTCTCTCTCTCTCTCTCTCTTTTTCTCTCTCTCGCTATCAGCCTCTCTCTTTCCTCCCTTCTACTCTTCGCTCGTTCACGCTCAACTCGAAATTCTCACGATGCCCGAACACATTTCGGCGAAAAGTGCAGTAAAAATGTCGGGAGGTCCTCGCGCTTTGGCGTTTCTCGTTGCAACGTTATTATCTTAGACAGAGCGCGGGAGAAATAAATAAAGCGCTTTTCTCTCTCTCTCTCTCTCTCTCTCTCTCTCTCTCTTTCTCGCGTTGTATTACCGAATGTTAAAGGGACAGATAATTCGATCGATTCGCATCGAATTTATACGCATTTCTCGCGCAGAGATTCACCGCTGATTCCGTAGCTGCTATCCGATTTCGAGATTAATTCCCTCGAGTGTACCAGGAGGCGTCGATTATATCGCGCTTGCATTTCGAAACACTTTAATCGGCGGATCTGAAATAAAACGGTCTAATAAAGCCGAGACCGGTCAAGCGGAAATTTCAACGGAGTACAGCTCCTCGAGCGATGTATTTACGTCGTCGTTGATTTAATCGACTGACAATTAATCGTCAGCGTTAAACGAAAACAAGCGGGGTTCAAAATCGAAATGACGTAGAATCGGGGGCAACACGCGTCCGACGCCCTCGAACGTTGAAGGGTTAAAACAAGCCGCTGATTTAGTCTAGATTTAACGTCACAATTATCGTCCGGCCCTCCAACCCCGTCGTCGTCGTCCTTCTTTCCTCCCGTTACCGTCAGCCATCGACGTATTGCAGGCTGTAGAATGTATATTTTTTGACGAGTTTTCCACCGCGGTCGAGGGGGAAGGGAAGGAGGGTGGTGACGGAAAGGGACGGGGAAAGAGGCCCAGAGCGTAAGTTCTCGGAGGCTCAAAGGGGGGAACAAGGACAGACGAGAGAGCGGCGGAGGGGACGAAAGGGAGACGCGGAGAGTGAATGCGAAAGGAAAGAAAAAGAGAGTTCGAAATAGCGGCGAAGGGGGTGCCGCGTGGGTGGAGGGTGCGGGGAGATGCGCGCGCGGTGAGAAGAGGAAGAGGACAGAAAAGGGCGAGACCGACAGGCAAGAAGGAAAGGAGAGACGGAGAACGAGAGAGGGAGAGAGAGAGGGAGAGAGGGAGAGAGAGAGAGAGAGAGAGAGAGAGAGAGAGAGAGAGAGACAGAGACAGAGACAGAGGCAGAGAAAGAGAGAGGGAGAGAGCGAGGGGCACGACGGAAGCGCAAGGAGGATAAAAAAAGCCAGCGGGGGACGAGAGAGGGACGTAGGAGGAGGACGGAACGACGAGGGGGTGAAGGGGTGCGGTGGGAAGGGATGAAAGAGGGAAACGAAGAGGCTAGACAGACATACAGAGGGAGACAACGGGGGACACGGGGGATGGCGAGGAGGGCGAGAGTAAAGCTCGCAGATAGGAGGGGCAGGGCGGCAAGGGGGATGAGTGAGCGAGCGAGCGAGCGAGCGAGCGACGAACGGAAGAAGGAAAGGGGAACGGAGAAAGGAGAGGGTGGACGGCCGGCGAGGGTAGTCGAAGGGTGCACGACGGAGAAAGAGAGAGCGGAAGGAAGGTAAAGGGGGTAGTAGGTAGGAACAGAGGGAGAGAGAAACAGCCGTGGTAGACACACGGCGGTGGCATAGAGAAAGAGAGGAGGCGGACGAGCGGGTGGAGGAAGAGGAGGAGGAGGAGGAGGAGGGGGTGGAGGTGGAGGAGGAGGTAGAGGAGGAAGTGGAGAAGGAGGACGAGGAGGAGGGGACGCAAAGATTGGTGGTCTCCCTCTCGGCGACCACCCTCAACCGACCGACCGTCCTCCCGCACACCCGCGACCCTCCGATCCAGCCGTTTCTACCCACCCCACGGCAACCCGCGAACTGAGGACAAAAATCAATATGAACGTGTAGCCATTTCTCTTTAATCTGCCGCTTACTGGCTAGGAACCGAACCGAACTGCGTCGAACCAGAACCGGACTGGTCGGCGCGGCCTCTTTCCGAGCTGGGCCGGCGCGAGGGCGGGGGAGGGGGTGTATTCGCGCGGCGGTGGTCCCTCTCAGCCCCCCTGGCGCCCACGCTCGCTCGCTCGCTCGCTCGCGCGCGCGCGGGCGAGCGAGCGAGCGAGCGAGCGAGCGAGTCACCCCCTCCGTCATCCTCCTCGTCACCCCCCGCGAGTTAGCCCTGCTAGGCTGCCTGCCACCCTCTCTCTCTCTCTCTCTCTCTCTCTCTCTCTCTCTCTCTCTCTCTCTCCCCCTCTCCCTCTGTTTCTCTCTCTCGCCACCACCGCCGTCGACGTTTTCGAGGCTATCGAAATTAGTACCTACCCGTCATCGGCTACGAAATGCGAGGAATTTTCGATACGAGTCCCCGGCCTAAACCCACCCCGCGACCATCCGAACCATCCACATCTCCTGCCCTACCCTCCGCCCGCTCTACTATCCTCCGCTCTTCGCCTTTCGCGTCCTTCCTCACCCCCGATCGTCGCAGTCACCTCGACCAACTTTTTCAACCCTCCGACGCACACGTGGGAAACGGAAGGATGATAACACGGATGTCGCAGGGGTGACTGAACCCTGAAACGTGTACGCGCGTATTTTCGAGACGAGCGACGCTTTCCGGACGATACGGAGACGGGCACGCCGCGCGTCAGCGGTGCGGAGGGAGGGTGGAAGAGGGCCGACGAGTGAGAATTTTCAAAATTGTCGAGTCTTCACGACGCTAGCAAGTGGCGGGTGAGCGGTCTCGACGCCGATCGCGCAGCAAAAATCGCGCGGCGTCCTCGCTCGATATATAATATCCAATCGGTTGCGTGCGCGCGCGGACGGTAGCGAGTTAAATCCGCAAATAAATTTCATAATTTCGCGACGCATTTAGAATACGCTTCGACATTGGAGTGTTTTTCAAACTCATTTAATAATCGTCACGCTCTCGGGACGAGCGAGCGCTCGCCCACTCGTTCTCTCGCCCGTAACTGTCTCTTAGCAAAATTTGTTTTTTTCCCTGCCCCCCCCGCCGCCGTTTATTATCTCAAAAACAATAATCATTTTAATAAATGCGCGCGAGCGAACCACTCGTGGATGACGGCGCATTTGTATTCGAGCGCAGGTTCCGCGGATTAAAATCTCGAATTCTACGCTCCGATTCCGCGCTGGTAATCTGCTCTGGTCCTGCATTTTCGCCGAGGCTGAGGGGCGCGAAGGGGGTGAAGGAGAGGGGAGGGTGCGCGGAGTGGACTCGGATTGAAAAATTTATAATCGACAAACGTCGTTCGGCGGCTAGTAAGTTTCAGTACTCGCGACTTGCCTCGCTCTCTCTCTCTCTCTCTCTCTCTCTCTCTCTCTCTCTCTCTCTCTCTCTCTCTCTCTCTCTCGCCGTTCTCTTTCTCTCTCTGTATCGCGCGTTAATTGCGCGGCTTATTAATTTCTGCCATTATTGTTATCGATTTTTCCACGTATTAATGTCAATCGTGCGTCACACCGTGTCCGGTGGACACACTCACGTCCTCTTGACAACAATCCCGCCACTCGGTTACTTTCACTCGCCGGCGAAATTTTATATTTTTCGTTTCCATCAATTTTTTTAATCACAGCGCGGACTCATCGTAGCCGAGCCGGGTGTGTTAGCGCGTTTATTAAATTTCTTTCTCTCCCTCTTCCTTCCCCCCTCCCTCTCTCTCTCTCTCTCTCTCTCTCTCATTTTTCCGTGGCTTATTAAACCTTTCCCATTTTTCCTCCGCCGAACTCGCGCCCAATCGGCGCCGTCCGGTCGCACGCGAGTGATTTTCGCGCGGGATGATTCTCGCGCGGCGGTCGCCAAAGAACCGGCCGGTCATAAAGCGCGGTCCGATACTCAACAGGCTCGTGAAATCAGCAGCAATCCGTGTGAGGAGCGACAGTGGCAACGAGAGAGGGTGAAACAGAGGGAGGGAGAGGGACGTGACGCTCTGGCGGCGGAGCTGGAGAGGGAAGAGGGAACCAACGGGTTTACGATTCGCACGAACGAGCCGGCACAATTCAATCCGCGCGCGCGTGCTGTGTTTGATCGCTGGCAATTTTCGGAGCGCTCGCGAAACGGCGCTCGCAAAATTCAAGACTGCCGCGCGAGCGCATCAGGGCCAGAGCGTGGCCCTGAAGCCCTCAGGAACGAGGGTGCGGAGTTAAGAACGCTCGGCCCACGTCGATTCGTCTCACCGTGCACAAATCTTCCGCCGCGAACGCAAAGTTGACAGGCCGGCGGCAATGGCATCCGACACACGTGTGAGGTCACCGGTACTTTTTGATCCAACGACAAATTTGACGAATGCGCCGCTTTTTCAGCGGCTCTTTTCCTCCGCTTCGGATAATGGATAAACGATAAATCGCGCGCGACTGAAAATTCCTAACAACCTGGCCGCGCAGAAGGTTGAAGCTATTCATGTCGGTCACTGTCGGTACACCCGAAGACACACACAATCCACCGGTCAACCGTCGAGTTTCGGCTGAAAAGAGAAGGAGTGACATCGCTATTTTTTCGATCGCCAGTGATCAACGGACGGTGTCGTTAAAGCGACAAGCGACAACGCTCCGCGTCTCCTCGATTTCAGCTCCAAATTCGGCGCACGAGCGCGCGTGTTGATTCGAACGATTGATCAACGTAGGCGCGCGAAAGAGCACGCGCGACTGCATCTCTCTCTCTCTCTCTCTCTCTCTCTCTCTCTCCCCTCCCCCCTCTCTCCCCCGAACTCTCGGCTCGCAAATTAGAAATACGAATACGCGCAGCCGTTGGACGATCCGATCGGATCCGTTTTAGGATTAACGGAGTCGCGCCACCCTCGAGCTCCGCGTCGTGGTTGTTTTCCGCGCACAACGGCTCGCACGGGGGCGAAAATATCGCCTCCTCCGATTAATTATCGCGTATTTACACGGAGAACGGCCGAGCGCGGTGAGCGAGAGAAGGAGCCGGGAAAGGGGGAGGGGGAGAGGGGGGGAGGGGCTTTTTCCGAATTCATCGGCCGGCGGGCTCGGCTCGTTAAGGGAGCGCGCGCGTGCGGCGCAATTTTTAATTTCTCCGGACTTTAACGCATTTTTCATCGGCCGGCTCAAGTTATCGCGTGGTTTTTTAACGATCGGCAGACTCGCTCGCTGGGGGAGATTTATTCGCCGGCTGTTCGCCGCTGCAATATTCAGCGGAGCTCGAAGCTCCGAAGGCTCGCCACTCTATCGCAGTTTCGTGATCGCGCGATTACGCGGACACACCGGGCGGCGGGGGCCTGGTACCGCATATAGATTATTGATCAGGTAATAGGGGTATTTTTGGTGGGCTAACTATTTCAGAGAGAGAGAGAGAGAGAGAGAGAGAGAGAGAGAGAGAGAGAGAGGGCGTCTCCCCTCTGTGCACGCTTCTCGTGTACGTCGGCGGCGCGTAACATCGGACGATGGAAAATTCGCGACCCACTTGCTCGACCTGTTCGCCCGTCCGCTCGCTCAAGTATAAAGATCCCGCGTGATCGTGGGGCATCCACGCGATTTCCCGCCACCACCGCCGGTGAGAAAGATGTCAAGCTTGCCGCGGAAGTTCACGCGTGTTTACCGCGCGTTTACAGCGATACGCGGCCGCGTCGCGCTTTGTGAAATAACGAGGGTCACCGCGCATTGCGTCTCTATCGTCCCGTGTGTAAATGAATCCGCTCTCTCTCTCTCTCTCTCGCTCTCTCTCTCTCTCTCTCTCTCTCTCTCTCTCTCTCTCTCTCTCGCTCTCGCTCTCGCCTCTTTCACCGCTTTTTTCCCGGCGCGCGCCGCTGCCCCCGCTCACCCTCCCTTCCTCTCTCTCTCGCTCGCTCTTGCTCTCTCGGCCACGCCGTTGTCTCTTTGTGGTGTCTTGTCGCGAGCGCGCGCTCTCTTCCTCTCCCGGTCGCGTTGTATTTATTTTGCGCTTTACGCCGACCGTTCTTTCTCCGCCGCTTCCCGCCCCGGGGGGAAATTTACTCGAAAGCGCGCGCCCGATAGAAATTCATCCACCTATCTGGAGCGCGCGTCCGCCTTCACCTTCGCGTTTGCCGCGCGGCCTCGAAATTCCCCGGAGTCTCGCTCGAGACGAAGAGAGACACTCGCCGCGACTCGAGGCGACGGTGAAATCACACCTGAAATCGCACGAGGAACCGAACGTTCCGAAGGTCGTAGGTGGGGGCTGAATCAGCCTCGCTGTTCAATCTTCAGCGAGAATGTCCGAGATGAGGGATTCGCGAGCGCCAACTCGCTGGACCACGCGCGTTCCCCGACAGGCACTTTCTCCCCTCGGGAGCTCGAGGCTTCCCGAGAAACGAGTCCTCGCGGGGGCGGTTTCCTCCCTGCCGAATAATTATCGCCGCGGAGCGATCCTCCTTTTTCGCCGGAGCGCGCGGGTCCGGCACCGGGAGATTTATACGCGGCCGATACGCAGCTGCGATGCTCAGGACTCGGAGCTTATGGCCTCCGTGCTTGCGCGGGTTACGCGGACAGCGGAGTGGAGCGGCGGCGGCGGCGGCGGCGGCGGCGGCGGCGGCGGCTCGCCCTACTAGGTGCCGCCGCCGGTACTACATATAGATTATTGATCAGGCAATAACTCAAGGACTAGTTGGGGTGCATATTACCGTCTCGTAGCGGGCGCAACGCGCTACGGCTTGGCTCGCTCACTCGCTCGCTCGCCGGTACGTACGCGGGGCGGTTATGCTAATTAAAGGCAACCTTTCGGCCGCAAGGACCGGCCACGGCTCCACCCGGATCATTACGAGCGCATGCGGCCGTGCGTTTGGCCGCGCGAGGCTGACGGCGAAACGGCGCCGTCGGAAGCGCGCCGACTCCTCGGAGATGGTGTCGGCCGTGGGATCGTTTCGTCTCGGGAGCGAGGCGACCGTTTCCGGGAAATCGGGACTACCGGCGGAAGGGTTATTGATTCTCGTTCGGTGACGATCGAGCGACCTTCCGTCGGGAGAGGAATCGTCAACGACGGTCGAGAGTTAAAAGAAGGGCGAAATCGCGGATGTCGCGATTTCCGAAATTAATCTCGCGGAAAGCGAGCGGGCCGCATCGCCGGAACGATATTATTTAGAGACCACGCGAGGGATTTAGTTGTCCGTCATTGCGCCAGAGAATTCAATTGAATCGCGCGATTTAATGTTTAGTAATGTGATCACACGGCTGTGAGTGATCCGATTCAGCGCGCGCGCGCGCGCGCGCGTCATTAATTGGCATTAATCGTTGATACGATTTCATTGATGGAATCTTGAAATCGACAATGCGAAAATATCCGGCGACGCGATACGCTCCCGCCTCGGCGAGCTGTCATTCGCGCGCCGCGCGCGAGAGAGAAAGAAGGAGGGTGAAAGAAAGAGAGAGAGAGAGAGAGAGAGAGAGAGAGAGAGAGAGAGAGAGATGATTAAGCGTTAAATGACTTTTACAAGACCGCGTGTTAGGATTTTATCGTGTTTCTTCAATTTCGAGACCATCTGCCAATATCTGGCGAATGGTGATCCTATCGACAGGACGTTTGCGAATAAATCCCTATCGAGAGAAGTGAATTAATATCTGTCGGGCGTTTTACTTTGTCGAAACTGGGCCAGCAGATCTTGCAACGAATCATGAAATAATGATTCCTCCCCTGCATATTCAGAGCACACCCGATTATCATTTCATACGCGCGAATCGCTCGAAATTATCCAGCATCACGGAGAAACCCAAGAAGGTAGTGGCAATTTTATTGAAGGAACAAAGGACAAAGAGGGCGAGAGAGAGAGAGAGAGAGAGAGAGAGGGAGGGAGAGAAAGAGAGAGAGAAAAGAGAGAACAAATGGACTGTCGCTTCTTCAATATTTCCAGGCGATTTAGTCTCGCCGAAAAATTTACGACCATTTTTATTGACGTCACTGATCGTATCTTGAAAAAAAAAGAAAAATCTTATCGTTCTGTATTTTTCACTGATCGCCCCCTTTCGATTTCATCGCTTATTTTGTCTGTTTTCCAACTCGACGGTACCGCCGGGCTCTCGCGATACGATCGAGCCGTTTGTGGCACGTGCGAAATTATTCTCGCGCAGGGCTGATTCGGGGCAGCGATATTTTCCGTCGAATTATAGGATACCTTAAAACTAACGCGGTGCGCATTTGGTTGCAGGCTAGCGCGATCGCCGTGGGACGGCGACGTCGCCGAGGCTGAACGTTGCTGAGGCCCGCACGAGACGAGGACATCGCGGCCGGAAACGGTGAGTACGAACTTTCTTTTGCGCGAAACGTTATTTTGCGAAGCGCACAAAGACGTGGACGACCGCACCGATCGCCATCGGCAAGGCGAGTCATCGCGCGGGCGTTGCTCGGATTACATTTTAATGAGCGCGAGACTATTTGAGAGAAGAAGACTGCGGCAGTGAAATGATGAACAATTTATGACACATCGCAAATGATTCGCCGCAATCGGCGACGACGGTGGATTAACACGTCGCGTTTCTTGGAAGCCGCGCGTGAACGCGCGGTATTAAATGTGACACTTCGTCCGTATTTATTTGCGTCCGCTCCCTCCTGCGGCTTCCCCCTCGCCCCCTGTTTTCCTTTTCCGCGTCCTCTCTTTCTCTCTCTCCCTCTCTCCCTCTCTCTCTCTCTCTCTCTCTCTCTCTCTGGTTAACAATGAAAAATAGCCCGCCGAACGGCGAACCGCGCGCCGGATTTCCGATATTAATGAGATTACGTAAGTCTCTTATCCAACGTAAAATTATTAAGAGTGTCCCGATTATGTAAGCGCCGTAACACGCGGCGCGGATTATCGCGTTTTAATACGAGCTTAAGCGCGCGCGCGCATGCAAGAGAGGGAGGAAGGGGGAGAGGGAGAGAGAGAGAGAGAGAGAGAGAGAGAGAGAGAAAGAGGACTCGCGCACTCGTACTGAACGACGCTATATTTATTTTTTACTCGCTTTTCCGCCGTTCCTCCCCGCCGCGAACGCTCGACACATTTCCGACAAACATTTCGCGGCTCAGGACATGCGACGTTAATAATTGGTCAGCAATCGAAATTCGATTTTCGCGCACAAATCGCGCGATTTGTCCATTAAATTCTCGGCACTTGGTGGCGGCCGGCGACGTCGACGTCGTGTCGCGCGAGGATGCTGGCAGAGGAGCTGTGTACCAGCTGCGGGCGAGCAGGGGTGGTTGAGGCTGACGTTGGGGGGCGGGCGGGCGAGGCGGCAGGGAGGAGGACGAAGGGGATAACTCCGTCTCGCGTTTTGCCGCCTGCGAATGCGCCGATACTTATTGTGCAATCCGCGAGTGCTTCCGTAGACTTAAAGTGCACCGACGATTTCCACTTTGCAAAGCAATGCATCCGCGAGCGACCAATCGATAAGCCGCCACTTCGCGATAAGACGAGCTACGGTCTCAACCGGGCCGACGGGCTTGCTTGCGGGTAGTCGCTTGCGGCCAACTACCGGGTGACCCGAGAAGCTCGCGATAGTTTGGAACTTATTTGTTCCTTCCCGAGAGTAATTCGCCTTCGGTTGCGGCCGAGGGAGAGAGAGAGAGAGAGAAGGTGAAGCCGGGAGATTCCGACGAAATCTGCCCGTAGACTAGAAAAGAAATTACCCGATTAGGGTGACGTGTCTTTCGAAAGTTTAACAGAAACCGCGTACGTTGCGTAGAGACATTTATTTCAATTTCGAGAAGTTGAAGAAACGTGAAGAAGGAGTAGGGAAAGAGAGAGGAAGAGAGAGAGAGAGAGAGAGAGAAAGAGACAAGACTCTCAGGACTTGATACTCCTCGAGGCGCAGGATCCTCGCGGAACTTGAGGACTTTATCGCGGCAGTTTTCCGGATTTTACAGACTTAAAGAGCCGGGAGGGGGGAGGGTGCGAAAGTTTGAAAATTAAAGGAGCTTCCAATCCGTGCTTCCAATCTCGGCAGTTTCGCGTCGCGCGGCTGAGAATCCTGGGACTCGCGGGGATCCCCGCGTGTCGGCTGCCACGTGTCGCGAGCGCTTTTGACGCGGCCCGTAGACACGACTCGCTTGTAGCGAAACTCGCGATACATAGACGCGATTTTATAAGCCTAAAGCATATTCTTGTAGCGAGGACGACGAGCCACTAGAGGACTAAGAGGATTCCCTCCGAAAAAAGCGGAATAGCGAATGGACGAGTAGTGATGGGGGATAAGCAGGGGGTGCAGGAGGCGGCGAGGGTGGGGATGGGAACAGAGGAAGGAGTCGCGGGGGATGATGCCCGAGCAGCGAGCGACAAGAGCCTTTCTTCCTTTGCCGTGGCATTTTCCATAAGTGGATCGTTACGTCGATCCGCCGCCGAGCTATATCGAAAGAGGAAAAAGGAAGATTCAAAGAGGAATCGATGCGGGCCGCTCTCGCGGAGGAGAGACAGGCGGCGGGGCGAGGGCGAGGAAGAGAGGAAAAAGGGAGAGGAATAACTCCTAATAAAAATACGCGACAAGGGTGTGCGCGCGGCGCGGATACGGGGAGAGAGCCTGAAATAATGCGCTGCCCTTCTCCGCTCTGCCTCGAGACGCACTTTGCGCGCAGGAATAGTTTAGCCCCGAGGAGAGACGTCTCGCGCGTCCGTAAATGAAAGAAAAAAAAGAAAAAAAAGGAGAAGAAGAAGAGGGAAAGAGGGGCGAGGAGGAGCGAGGGGACACTCGCGCGAGACGCGCAATGAAGATTCTCGCGATGTATCGCGACGATTAATGAGATCGTTCGAGAAATTCCACGACGCGGGATTCGCCGCCGGCTGGAAAAATATCCTCCGACGCGTACGCGACGCCACATTGGAAGCGACACGCGTTCAAGAGGGAGAGAGGGAGCGGGAGGGTAGCGCGTCGAATGAAACTCGCGAATCTCACAGTCGGGAGACTTCATCCCCGCGTTTCTGTACTGCCTCCTCGCTTCTTCCCCTCCTCAACCTGCTGATGCTCGTGGCATCAGCCGGATACTGAACGGGGTATTTTTACGTGTGACCTTGAGCGCAAAAATTACATTCCGATTTGGATCCCGTCGACACGTGCGCGCGCTCGTTCGTTATAATTCCTCTAATTTAGGGGTTGAATATACGGGACCTGAATATACGGCAGATATCGAATCTCCCGCGGTCTCTGGCGAGGCTTCGAAGTTCCTCGTAAACGATTCGTCCCGGCGCTTATTCTTTCGTCCTTCGCGAACAAACATCGACGACTGGCGGTTTGAGGGGGATGGGGAGCAATTAATTATCACAAATGAACGGCTCGTCCGGTTTCGCGCGCGCTCACGCAGTAAATTAATCGCGGGTCGTCCCGATAGCCATCGGATATCGGCCTGGAACGGCCCGTAGCCAGAAACGAGGCGACGCACGCGCGTACCAGGACCGGCCAGGATCGCCGATGATCCAGGACACGCGATACGCAAACCACCCCTCGTCGCCCCTTCGCGATAGCTCGGATTTCGTCGATACAGAAACGCGCGCGCGGTCGTTCGGGTTGCACAACCCCCGCCGGAGGATCGCGGAGGGGAGGGAGGGCGGTGAGGCACCCACCGATGATTCATGAGGTTCCGTCATCGCGTGACCGAGTGACACGCTCGCGCAGGACTTGCCGCTTCGCAAGGAAGCGCCGCGCGCGCCGGCTCACCACCCACTCTTTCTCGCTCCTCTCCCCTCCCTTTCTGTCGCGGAATCGCGTTCCTTTTGTTTTGCGAATTAGCACACGTGAATCACCGCCGCCGTTAAATGTGCTTTCGAATGACTCGGGCTGAAATTGCAACGACTCTCACTGTCGGAGCGATAGAGAGGGCAAATAACACGACACCAACGTTGGTCTTAAAAGCGCGGGAAAGGGGGGAAAACTGTCCGGTGGGACAAGATAATTTTCCGGTGAAATGTAAGCGACTGAGAAATTACGGTAGAAGTTGTCGGGATTCGGCCCGGATTATCTCAGGATCATTCTAGTCTTACTTAAACTGTGATTTCTGGCGTTTCTGAACGCGTTCGCGTTTCGCTGGGAAATTTTGACTCGTCCGACTAAACATTTTCCCGACAAACATATGTTTCCGCAGCTGAAACACCGCTTTCCACCTTGGACCCTCGGAGGTTCCTCGGAGTTTCTCGTACCGAGCACTCCGAGTTGCCGAAATCACGAGGCGGCCGAAAGACTCGCGGTCGAATATTCATAGCGCAGTATTCCGAGAGACTTCCTACCGGGACGTCCGAAAATCCTCAAAGATTCGTAGAGGTGACCGAGCGTGCGACCACCACCTCCCCGTCGTTCTTCCTCCTCAGCTTCCTGTCGCCTGACGGCGAGCAGCGTCGCATAAATTACGAACAGGTGACAATAGCTCGGGGCAAAAATCTCCTTCGAGAAGGATCCGCCGCCTCGAGGCGGCAACGAGAGCAAGAGAGGGACAGAGAGAGAGAGAGAGAGAGAGAGAGAGAGAGGGAGAGAGAGAGAGAGAGAGAGAGAGAGAGAGAGAGAGAGGAGAGTTTAAGTCGCGGGCACATCTCCGTGATGTACATACGCACTCCCACGCGCGCACATACACACAACACACACACACACACACACACACACACACACACACACAACACACACACACACACACACACACATATTCCTACACGTGCGCACACGTACGTATTCCAGCGCGATAGACGGTGCAATGTACTGCGTCACGTCAGTCGGCAGCGCATTATAACGTCGGCTTGCAATCTAACGGCGACGACGATGCCGTAGTCGCTCCTCTCCTTGTCTCTCTCTCTCTCTCTCTCTCTCTTGCGCGCGCTCTCGGCTGTACTCGTGTAACACGGCCAGCCACCAGGGCCAGCGCCTTTGTAACGGCGCTGGTGGCACCGTGCTGCATGTAACGAGTTTCCAATAATGGCTCAGCTGCGTACCGCCATTGGCCACTGGTTCGGCTAAACTATATAGCAAGAGAGCGAGAGAGAAGGACGAGAGCGCGGAGAACGCGAGCGAGAAAGAGAGAAAGGGGAGGGGGAGAGGAGCAACGCGAGAGAGTCGCGACAGCGACTGCAACGAGTCCGTGATGTGGGCAGGACGAAGGAGGAAGAGGGTGAATCTCACCCCGACCGGCTTCATCCCCCGGGCCGTAGCGGTCGGTTCATCTCTCTTTCTCTCTCTCTCTCTCTCTCTCTTCTTCGCTCTCGCTCTGTCTATCTGCCCGCTTAACCCCTGATACCGCGACTTTATTTCGCGAACAAGCTACTTCGAGAGTCTAGTACCTCCCATTCCTCGACATGTTTCATTTCTCCGAGGGAGAGAGGGAGAGAGAGAGAGAGAGAGAGAGGCAGCAATTTTGCCGAGCGTTCTGAAGATATTTTCCTTCCGTTTTTCCTCCTTTCTCGCCTCCTCCCTTCTCCTTTTCTCTTTCTCTAACGCGATCCACGCATGTCTCGTTTCCGCGCAGCCGCGGGAATAATTGCGTGTAACGCGTGCGAATTTTCCGAGTTTCTCCGAGCATTGTGCGGGAGGTCGGTCGCGCGGGAATCCTGCGTAAGGACGCACGAGGGATACGTGTGCGTTAAATCACTTCGGGCCGAAACCGCTGAGATGCGAGGATACCGAGAGGCGTCCGACATTGGTAGCCGCGTAGAATTATTTCAAACGTCTCTATACGCGTTTGATACACATTTCGCACGCTTCGACAACTGTTTCATAAAGTTTGCAATCAATTTTTGCACGCGTCATTTCGCGAGCTACGTGGCCGAATTGGTCGCGAAACTCGGGAATTTTTCCAGCGACGAGACGCTGCAAATGAATCCCGCTCATTAAGATGCACGTCGATTCGCGCTAAAATTGAAATAATCGCAGCTGTGTGCACTACGCGCGCGAGCGCATGTCGTTAAATCGTTTAATTTATTTAACAAAATAGCACGGAGTTTGCAATAACACGCGCGATTTTCGACCCGACGAGCGCGCGCGCGAGCGCGTCCGTCCGTCCGCGCTCGCAGCATATATTGCCTTTTTTTTTTTTTATTTCGGCAATAATTACATTCTGCACTTGATTGACTTTGCCGGCAATCATTGAAATTCCATTTTCCGCCGTGCGCAGCATTCGTAAAAATCGTCGACTCGACTAATTACCTCCACCAGCGGCCGTGTAAACAAAGCTAATACGCGGCGCCGTTCGCGCCGATATTTTCGCCAGTTTTTCCGAGAGCGGGATTCATATTGGGTTAAAAATAATTCGCTGCCCCCCCCCCTCTGCGCTCGCGCGTGTCCTTACGGCGCTCGACAGAGCCTGCACCACGTCGACGCGCTCGCCGGCTCGCCCGCTGGCGCGCGCGTCCGAAACACAACCGATTGCTATTTCGACGCGCCGACCGATCGATCCGCGAAGATTTATTCTCGAATTTTGCGCGCGTCACGTATCGATCTTTGTCCCTCCGCCGCCGCCCGGCGCGCGGTTTCCACCTCGCGCTCTGTCGTTGACGAGAATTATTAATCAGCCGTGTTCGCGTTCGCCCGCACAGCCGGAGCTTCGCCGGGCTCTTATGCCGTGTTTAAAAACGGCCGTCAAGCGGACGCGGTTAACGCGTCGCGTTTACGGATGTATGCATGCGTGTCGTCCGTCGTTCTCTCCCTCTCTCTCTCTCTCTCTCTTTCTCGCGCGGACTCGCGTGTTCGCGTCGCGACAGAGGAATTTCAACGTCACGTTCGATTCAGCGGTTTCTATCAAATCAGGCCGCTCGCGAAATCACAGCGGCGGCGGCACGACGTTCGTCCAGCGAGAACCTCCTGAATCATGCATCGCCGACTCGGATCGCGCGGACGCTGCGATCTCGCTGATCGACGGCCCGGTGTCACCCTCGCCGAGGAACTCGCTCATCTCGGCGTTCCGGCTCGCTCCGTCGAGACAGAAGCGACTGACAATGCGTCGCGGTAATCGCGTCGCGAAAAGATCGTAATATCGGGAGGCCCAGAGAGACACCATCGCGGCGTCACGGTGGCGGGTAACTCTGAAAATTCGCCCAGACTGAGAAAAGGCACGTTCGATACCTGTAACCTATCCCGGGGGGGAGAACCAAGTTTCCAGCAAGCGCTGTTACAGTAACGCAGTGACAACAAGTAGTTGAAAAATATAGACATGATTTAATCAAAAAACCAACATTTCAATCAACATTTAGCTAAACATATTCTGCCGAATACACAATCGTGCGCATTGCTGCTATCATATTTTTATCGGAACAACAGAAGAATATATATAGTCGAGAGACGCCGAAGATGACTGAAACTTGTATCGGGATGTGAGCCATCTCTTTTCCCTCCGGCCGGTGCGGGCCGCAAAAGGATCAACGCTCAAAGTCGACGCCGAGAAGCAGGGAGCCGCCACCCGCGGGAGCGCGAGAGAAAGAGAAACGCATCGCTGTTTGGATAATCGAGCGTGGAGAAGTTTTCGAGTCGCTGCTTAATATTCGCGCGCGCGTCGCCTCGCCCCCCCCCTCCTCCCCCCCGCTGAGGCGAATCGGAAGGCGTAGACCGGAGGGCATTAGTTTATCGTTGATGTCGGCGGGAATGCATCCCCGGCCGCCCATCATCCATTCTCGTCGATTTTCTTCGACGGGCTGTCGCGCGCGCGCGCGTGTATAACGCGGGCCGCGGGAGCAACAAACGTCTTCTCGGTGCCGCCGCGGAGATACCGGCGATTTTTCACTCGTGCCCCACTAAACAAATGCGCTGGAAGTGTGCCGGTGATCATCGAGCGGCGCCCGTAACGCTCGTCGCGGGTTCGCCATCAATTTTCAAGAGCGCGGACGTTGCCTCGCGCGCGCGCGCGCGCGAACTCCTGCCGGAAGTTGCGGGTCGTCTTATCTCGGCTTATCGCGAATTCTTCGAGCGGGTATCGCCGGGCATCCTCATTGCGCGATTTCGCGACAGCCGGGAATTTCGACCGGCTTCCCTCCGGCGACCCCCCCGGCGCGCGCGACTGAATTTTTCAGCGCGTCGATTTTGCAGCGAGTGAATTTTTCAGCGTGTGGATTTGCGACGACACGTTTTTTACCGCGCGTCATACGTCACACACTTTCGGCAATATAGATTTATAAATTTATGGATGGGGGTCGATTGTAATAAATTCACGGGCATAAAT
The DNA here is from genome assembly GCF_003227715.2 of Harpegnathos saltator. Lineage (NCBI taxonomy): Eukaryota > Metazoa > Arthropoda > Insecta > Hymenoptera > Formicidae > Harpegnathos > Harpegnathos saltator. The sequence continues at coordinate 792,191 of NW_020230166.1, read as the reverse complement.
TTCGTCGCGTTCTCCTGCCTTTCACGGATTTTATACCTTTTTTACGAGCTTCTCGCGAGCGACGTACTCTCACCTTGAATAAATGATTGTGATGAAGATTATGAAGAAATTGCACCTGCCGAATGCGAAGGGAAGAAGAAGGACGAGGCGCGGTGTAGCGCGGTGGCGTGCGGCCGCGGCGAAAGTAACGCATTAGGTTTATTGTATTTACGTTATTAAGTGTCGAGCGGTTAAATATTGATTCAACCCCGTTTCTCATTCCCCGGGTCGCGCGCGCGCGCGCGCGACAACGACGACGACGACGACGACGACGACGACAGCGACGGCGATCGATCGCACGACGTATTTACGTCGACATAATACAAGTGTCGGGCGACTAATTGCGAATGGATGACGAAGAAGAAGTCGCCGCGGCAAAGTCGCACGGCCAGTTAAACGTATCTGCCCCTTATCCGATACGCGAGATCCGACCGCGATACAGCGACGTCTTAACAGTTTCCGATCGACCCTCGGCCACACCGCTCCCTCAGTCGCCGTCCTCGACGGGTATCGAGGGAAACACGCAGGGGGAGCGAGGGGGCAAGGGTCGTAGGCGTCGCGCGGAGACTTTCGAGGACGATTTTAAAGCGGCGACAACCTCGTTGCGCTCACCGCAGCCGCCTACCACCCTCACTCTCCCCCTCCCCCCCGCGCGCGCGAGAACAGAGTTACTCGTTATCGAAAAATTGATCTGATTAAGCGGCCGTCCGCGACTTCCGAAACTTTTCACCGGACACCCTCGACTTTCCCACGAGGAGGAGAGCCAGCCGCTCGCGCAGCCGACGGCACCGGCCGAGTACGTGTCTCATTCCTACCCCTGTCGTGTTTAACCCTCGCCTCGCCGGCGAGGCAACATGCTACTCGAGCGTCGGCGACTTCTTTCGGCGCGACCCCCTCGGCCCTCCTCGATTTTCCGTCTCGAGCACCCACTCGCGCGCGCGCGTGAGTCCTACGCGGCGAATCGCGCGATTGTGCCGATGAAGGCGCACGCGGTGCGCCCGCGCGACCGCTCGCGTCTCGCTGCCCCTTGAGACGCGCGGCCGTCTCGAGGGTCGGAGCCGCGCCGGCGAGAAAACGCTCGTCTCGGCTACGTGTGTGGCAGCGAGAGAGAAGGAGAGAAAAGAGAGGAAACGTTTAATCGAGCGGAGAGAAACGTCGCGAGCGCGCGCGTCGAAACGTCGTCGTCGTTTCTTTCCATTCCACCTGGGCGAATGACACCACCCCCTCGCACACCCCAAATCGCTCGAAATCCGGCGATAGGACGGACCGCGGGCGGCGGCCGGGGTTAATGCGGAAAGTGCATTACACGGGCAGGCGTGCGCCTGACAAGGCGAATAGAGAGAGAGCGCCAAATTACGGCGGAATCTTTAAACGGCGCTGCGGAGATCAAAGGGCGCCGCTAGGGTAGCAATTAGTTTCATTAGTAACGAGGTAATTAGCTCCGCGGATATGCTTAGGCGCCTCGCAGCGTCTGCCCATTCCCATCAAAAACAGAGAGAGAGAGAGAGAGAGAGAGAGAGAGAGAGAGAGAGAGAGAGAGAGAGAGAGAGAGAGAGGGAGAGGGAGAGAGGAAGCGGGAGGGCTGGGGGAGCGCTTTAAAGACTCGCGCGCCGAATCGCGCCCGCAGGGCTCGCGGCCGGATTTTATCCGTGCACGCGAAATAAAGCCTCGCCACCCCTTTCTCCACTCACCTTCCCGTCGCACCTAGCCTCACGTTGCTCTCGAGAGAGACCGGTCGGGGCGCGAGACCGTGTCCTTGGGATTCCTCCCCGAGAGCTTTCGCGAGGCGAAGACGTCGCTCGAACCTTCGAGTAGAAAAAGTCTCGAATTCCGTTTGCGAGCCGTTTCCGATCGCGAATTTTCGAATGTCCACGATCGCCCGCTCGCGGCGAAATTAGGCCGACAAAGTGATGTATCGAGATTCGTACACCCGGCAGAGTCTCTGGCCCGTTTCAGCGAGAACAGGGAGCGAAGAGTCAATTATCGGCGAGGCCTCCACGTAGCTCTCGTCGTTGTTCGCGAAAGTCTCCTCCGCAGGCGGTCGCAGCGAAGTTGCGCAAGAGATCTCGCGCGGCGATGTGTTGTATCTCGGCTGATAACGAACAGCGTCTAGTCGGGTCCAGTTCGGCCGTGAAGAAACGGGGAGGGGGAGAGGGTTGGGAAAATGAGAGGCAGACGTAGGCGGTGGCGCGGCGAGACGCGGGGTTGGGGCAGGGGGAGAGGAGAGGCGCACCGCTGGGTGCATCGCGCGCGTCGCTGATGCGGCCCTTTCATGCATAAATCAGACAACATGGCAGGAACGGGAGGAGCGAACGCTTCGCATCGTGCACAGCCCGTCGAAGTAGCATCAGCTGAGAAGAAAAGGTAATCTCGCTTCTTCCCGGCGACTCATTGAAATTCTACGCTAAATTTCAATCCTCCGCGCCGAACAAAAGCGGCCTCGCAGGCGTCCCTTTTCACGTCACCCTTGTTTCATCTCTCGTCGAAGCCCTTCAACGTTGCCGGACAATAAATACTTGAGCCGTGCCGGCGCTCGCGCGAGAGAGCGCGAGAGAGCGTCGAGGAAGCGTACGAAAATCGTCTAAAAATAAGCGAGCCCTTATCGGGCACGCGTGTACACGTATCGCGGGGCAAGGCACAGTGGGTGGGGGCGAGCATTCCAGAAAAGTGTCACAAAATACATTTTTCGACTGTTTCTGGATTTAAACAAATACATGTCATTAATATCATTTAATCATTGAATATCGTTAATTTTATTATGATTATAGAATTATAATTATAATAATAGTAATAATAGTAGTTATAATAATAACTATCATTATTATTATTATGCTTGCAAGTTTGCTTTCGAATATAATGAGCGGTAGTAATCTTCTTAAAGAAATATAATACAGTTTAAGGATAAGAATCTTACAAGACATACAGAAGTGTTCAAAAAATCTGTTGTTTTCATTATATATATATATATGTGTGTGTATGTATCGATAATTTGTCTCAATATTCGTATTTAATATTATGACTTGTCGATAAATATTCCTAGTTTTCAAATTTCAATATTTAGATTTTTCGGGACATTGCCATAATCTACCAACATTGCAATAATTATTTTGTTCTAGCTGTCGTAAAAGCAGATAAAAGCAGACGATCTTTTCTGGATATTAAAGTACGAAGCATCAGTTACAAAACCGATTAAGTCCAATCGACGAGTCACGACGAGTACGTTTTCAAAAATCGATATGCTCTGAATGATATAGCATTGATATTTTTGTGCGAGCGAATCAAGTTTTGATGCGTTATTATATGGTAATGAAATTATTTTTTCATAATTTCTTATATACTATTAGAAAGAGGAAGAGTCATAGAATTTCTTTATGTAATAACGATTATTATTCATGACTATTTTATAGCTTGTTTTATTCGATAAAAATATCTTTTGTATCAGTTAAATATGACAATCGGTGGCATTTGTTAAAGACGTCAACTTTGCGAATATCTTGCGACCTTGATATATGTCTAAGAGGAAAATCATTTTACATTTCATCAGTTTGACATTAATATTATCAAATAGACATGTATTTGTTTAAATCCAGAAGCAGTCGAAAAATATATTTTTTGACACTCTTCTGGAATTCTGGCCCACTGTGCAAGGGTGGCGAAGGGCGGAGCGCGTGTTGTCTCTCAGAGAGAGAAGGGAAGAAAAGAACGAGACAGCTTCCATTTCGCACGTCGTGGCGCGGGCGACATCGTCGTATCGGGAGACGCACAAATTAATTCCCAAATGGCATTATTATTTTACCGATACTTTATTATTACAGTAATGAAATAAGAATCGTGCCGTGTTATATATTTTTAGCTATAATACAATGTGTATGTGTATGATAAGTATGTGTTTAAAATCGTGCCATGTCCAGGGGATGAATATTATCTTGGAGACACGATATATATGTAATACGATATTACATTTAAAAATTATTACTTTAACAATTATAGCGCTCTGTGCCGCGGATATATACTCGTGCGCAATTGTTATTGATTGCGCACGGTGTATATATTACTCGGGTCGGGTATTTATTTAACTTTGATTAATTTAACATCGACTCTCTCTCAGCACCTGCGTGGCAGCTGAAATCGCGCGAGGAAGTGAGGATTTCGAGTCTCGCGGGCAACTTTGGACACGCGCGTGCGCGCGCGCGAAATAAAGCACCGCGGCCGAAGGTGCTCTTAAGGGCCGCGGGCTTTAATGGGGCGCCGCGCGAAGGGACGAAGGGCGGCGAGGGGCAAGAAAGCTCGCGGGCGCTGAAAGTCTAACGTGTGCCGGCCGCTTTCCCCAAGTTTAATTAGGTGCGTCCTATGTATCCGGCTATTCGTGTATACAAACCGATACCACGGCGTATTCGCTATTGGCGAGGGAAACGGACCTTAGGGATGCACCGAGGAGGGAAAGGGGTGCAGGCGGGGGGCTTAAAAGGACTCTGGGGACGAGAGAAGGAGGATAGAGAGGGAGGACGCGCGACGAGCAGCGCAAACACACACACACACACATACCGGGTGTCCCAGAATTACCGTCCGTTCTTGGCAGTTGCAAAGATTCAGATATTTCGTCGAACCGAAAATTTCGATCAGACATCGATTCAATTTCCCGGGGTCGAAAGTTAGTCAAAGGCTTTGTTACCCGAGCACTTGATCCTATAAACTTATAAATCCAAAGTGCTGGCTGAAAAACACGTGGGTTTAAAAATGCAAGAATGCAGAAATCCAGGAATGCGGGATTTTGAGAAAGAGAGAGAAAGGGTGGGAGAGCTAGGAAAGGGGGCAGAGTGGGCGAGAGCAATTGACGTAAAATCTCGATGGAGTTTTATATGACTCTTTCATATTTCACGTCGAATTAACCGCGCCGCAGATACATCTAAGATTCGCAATTTTTAATATTTCGTAGAAATCAGAGAACGCGCGGCGAATAAAAAACGCGCGTGGGCAGCAACGGGGCGGGGGCGTGCCTTCGCGCTGGCTTGAGAATTAAGACTCGCGTCGATTAGAAGTCTCGATCTCGAGGAGGTCGAAAGTACAAAAATGTACGTGGAAATTCGCACGCGGGCGGGGGGGGGGACGGGCGCGCGCTCGCTCGCTCGCTTGCGAAACCTCGTTAAAACTTCGACGTCATTCCCGTCAAATCGATAAACTTTGGGGCTTCCCGCACTTACTCTCTCTCCCCCCCCTCTCTCTCTCTCTCTCCCTTTCTCGGATCCTCGAACTCCCCGCGTTATATCTGCGATACCGGGCAGGATCTATTCGTCATTCAAACATTTAAAAGGACCCGGCGGATGAATTTAGACATTCAAGTCGCGAGTTTATTCAAGACTCCGCGAGGATCGGCGATGGTTCCGAGACGGAAGACGTGTGTGCTTCGTCGAAGGGGCGACAGCAAGGGGGAGTCGAGGAGATGAGGATCGCGGAAATGGACCGTTGCTTGGAGTTCGAGTCCTGCGTCTGCGATACAGGAGTCTCGGAGCGCCGGGAATCGAGAAAAAGAGCAGGAAAGGACAGCGACGACGACGACGACGACGACGACGACGACGACGACGACGACGACGACGACGACGACGACGACGACAGAGGCGGAAGAGGAAAGGGGTAGAAAAGGGCTCGCGACTTTTGTACATGTCGGATTGAAATTTAGCGTGGGACTTGAATGAGTCGCCCAAGTAGCGAGATTACCTCCGCCGACTGATACTTTCGCCATGTATTCGCGTCCGCGACTTCCACGACGGATGCATCGATCCTCCCTCTCTCGCTCTCTCTCTCTCTCTCTCTCTTTCATTTTCTCCTTTTTTCTTCCTCGTCCTCCTCCCACTCCTTTTTTCGAGTTTCCAGCGGCATCTCCGTTGCCGCACGGAGCGGTCGCGTCCAATCAGCGCGAGTCCCGGCTGCGGCTGGATCTCTGTTGTTTCGGAAAGTTCCGATCGGAACTCGTCCTTCGCCGCGAGTGCCTTCGGACGCGCGCTCGCGAAACGGGCTCTCTCTCTCTCTCTCTCTCTCTCTCTCTCTCTCTCTCTCTCTGCGGGTGATAATATCCAAAACGGGGCGGAACCGCGAGAGAGCTTTGTACCGAACTTGGGAGAATCACCCCTCGACGAAGTCGACGCTTTATCTCACGGAAATCGAAGGCGCAATACGGAATTAGCCCGGTGTCTCTTATTCCCCGAGCCCCCCTACCCGTCCCTGTCGAAATAATCAAAGGGGAGGGGAGATGAAATTACTGAGAAATATAATTCAGGAGCTCGCGTCTTCACTTTTATTTCGGTGGCCTCGCGAACTTGCGTAGCGCGAAAGCTGTCGAAAGTCGCGCGAACGCGACTTTCAGCGGGAGAGATGATTTTCATATTCACGGCGGAGTGTGTTTTCAGTGGGTACTCTTTCTCCCTCTCTCCATCTCCCTCGCGCTCTTCTTTGCTATATATATATATATATATATATACTCCCTGATTAGTCAAATGAATGAAAATATTAGTCGAAGCGAAACGTCGCGTGCCGATGCGCGGGGCGCATATCGAATCGGCTCCGCAAATACGTCGCGATTGAGTCGCGCGGGGTGGGATCGTTTTAAAAATCCATCGGGAAGTCTGGTCCCATTAATTCATCGGGCTAGAGCCGATCTTTCTGAAATCTATTTAAAATTCACGTACGCTCCACTCGCGCGCGGCCCGTCTCCGGCCGATCGAAATAGCGCGCGCGTCGATTTCGGGTTAGGAGCCGCGCATTATTCACGAGCCATTGGAACGCGATCGGTTCGGATCGGATCTGTATTATGAGCGCTGTGGAAGACAGGGGGGGGGTGCGAGGGGGGGAAAACGATTAATTCATTCGATTGCGCCAGATAAGACGAACTGTCCTTCCCGTTTATTTAATCATCGACTTCCCCCCCCCGTCCCGCTCCCCCGGCGTCTGCCGTGTGACGCGTGTGTGTTATCGAGACATCTGTTTCGCCGGCGAGTCGGATCCTCGTTGCTTCGTCGCCGTCACAGACGAAGAGGATCCGCGCTCGCTTCGGAGGACGACGCGATCGCGAGCGAGCGGAAGGCAACAGCGCGTCCTCCGCGCGAAAAATTCAGCCGAGAAAACTGCAAAGAGAATAAAAGGATGATAGATTAGCCGCGAATGACGGATGTCGCGTTATCGAGGGCTTACGACTCCGCTCGCGACGACGTTGTAAGTCGGATGCGATAATTAATTCAAACGCGAAATACGTTTCTCGTCCGAGGTAATTAATTAAATGTCCCCGATACGACTTGGCGCGAGGAAGAAACCGCCGATGGTAAATTTAAGGTGCTCTGCCGAGTCTCTCTCGCCGGGATATTCTTTTTCTGTATGTGTGTGTATTCTCGTGACCGTGTGTATTCTCGTGTGACGAGCACGCGAGAGGGAGAAGCATAGAGGAAGAGCTTCTCGGATGGTATTCTCGCCTTTGTCGAACGGCGAATCGTACATAAAATCACGTATTCCGCAAATACACTTAAGCGGTGGCGCAATTAAATTAAACGATCGAAAAACGCGAATCGACATCCGAATTGATGGAATCTATCAATCTGTCTCGACACGCGGCGACGAACCGACGGGGGGAGAAAGACAGAGAGGGGGGGAGAGAGAGAGAGAGAGAGAGAGAGAGCTCTTTAAAGTCTCATGAAACAGCTGCCGTCATTATTAATTTCGCCCGATTCAATGACGGAAATTCGTGACCTGATTTGCCGCCTGAGAATTATTCAAGAAGCTTATTATTCCCCCGCGGTTTTTGCCCGCGAGATCCGCCGAAACGTGGAAAACTCTTGCCGCGTACCTCTCGCCGCGGTAAAAGCTTGTTTTTTTCGTCCTCCGTCGTCCTCGAGGAAAATTCGGGACGCGCGTTCCGCGAATCGCGCGATTAACCGCGACGAGCCGGGAGGGCGAGTGATTTCCTGCATATTCATCGCTGTCGTATAGAGAGAGAAATATACACATACGAAACGCACACACATACACACACACACACACACACACACGCTCACGCAGGCAGGAATATAGAACGAAGCTAAAGTCGGTCCTACTTTCCATAGTTTTATGCTTCGACCACAGTAGTATATTTCGCAGCTCGAGGCTATAACTAATCTCGCACTCCGACTATTTCGTACGTCGTTACTCTCTATGGTCGAAGGACGAAGGAACAAAAGTAACTGGTCGCACACCGTGAAAACAAACTGGTTTAAGGAGAAGAGAAATAAAAATGGCGCGAGACGCGTGCGAGACGAGAGACGACGACGGCCCGTGAGAATCGCGTGGAAAGCCTCGCGCGACGAAATTTCCCGCCGCGCCGCGCTGCTTCGCAAGCGCGGCTTCTCGCTCGTACGGTTAATTGCGCGCGCTTCGATCGGCACGCCGATTCGCGTGTCGCGCGGGCTCCCCTTCGCCGGCGAAGATAATAACAGCGATAGGTAACAGTCGGCGGCAAAGTGCTAGAGAGACGCTAGAAGAAAGACGCACCAAACGGACACGACAAATCGGCGTGTCGGCGTGGACGAACTTTGATCTCGACGCCTCTCCTCGTCGGAGATCTCGAGGAGCAGCGGGGCCCCTTTCGGTCCGTCCGTCCGTCCGTCCGTCCGTCCGTACGATCGATCGTGAATGCGAATGTTTCGCTGCTTCGGGGCGCCGTGCGCTAATAACGTTGCGTCTAAATAACGAAAGGAGGAAAGAGCGAGAAAAAGAGTCGCGCGAGAGTCGCGCGAATGCAAGAAGCGCGGAAGAGCCGCGCGGGGCGTCTCCCCGCGCGAGTTAAGTTACTATTTTATAATGATGAATTTCATATTACCATAGGAGTTGTGAAACTGTTGGTGGTGCGAGTCGATCCCGGTTCCTGGGTGGTGGATATCCAGCATTGCGTCCGGCTCGCCTCCGCTCTCAGAGCAGTTGCTCAGGGCTAAAACCAAACCGATAGACACACACCTTGCGTTTACACTTCTCATCAGTCTTATTTGGTATCGTCATACCGTAGCTTACAAAGCCCGTTTTTTGCTATTTTTTCTTTTAGTTTTTTTTTTTTTTTTTTTTTTTATAATTTCTTTCTCGGTTTGTCCAGCCTGATTATCCGCCCCTCCCTCCCTTCCGTCGCATCCGCTCCTTCCCTCGCTCGCGTGAAGCGCTTTGGCGATCGTTAATTGAACGCTAAGGAAATTGTCTTTTTCTCTTTTCTCTTTCCTCTCTCTCTCTCTCTCTCTCTCTCTCTTTCTCTCTCTTTGTCTTTGTTCCCTTCATCTCTCTCGTCGTGAAAGTTGGATCTCTCCGAGTGTCTGAGACTCGAGCAGCCGAAAGTCCGCGGGTCCGAATGTAAAAAGGAACGTGAGACACGCCGGAGGTTCCTTCGCGACGGAATTTGAGAATTTAATTTAACGAGCCGCGGATTGAGACATCTGAGAGTGCAAAGGCGCGAGATCTTCGGTGATTCGGAAATCTAAAGTTCTCGAAACTCCGGCAGAGTCTGTGAGACTCGAGAGGAGCCGAAAATCCGCGAATCGAAGAGCCGTTAAGGTACTTAACATAACATCCACAAATTTTCAGATTAAAAATGACGGTGTCATATCTTCTTCTGCTTTATCTCTCTCTCTCTCTCTCTCTCTCTCTCTCTCTCTCTCTCTCTCTTTCTTTCACTTTTTATCTCTCTTCCTTTCTCTCTCTCTCTCTCTCTCTCTCTCTCTTTCTTTCTTTCTCCATTTCTTTCTTTCTTTCTTTCTTTCTTACTCTCTTTCTTTTTTTCTTTCTTTCCTCTTTCTCTCTCTTTCGCTCCCTCTTTCTTGCGAGCCAGGAAAGGAACGGTGCAGAAATAATTTGCGATTGCCGACGCGATCGGGGAAGGCGATTATTATTCGGATGAAAAATTCGCGCGCCGACTATTGGCGACGAGGTCGCTTCCGGAAGCGTTTGTGAAAACTCCGCGCTCTATTTCGTTAAGATTGAACCCACGTGTGCATTCTTCTCTGATCTTTTTTTTTTTTTTTTGCTTTTCTCTCTCCCTCTCTCTCTCTCTTTCGCTCTCTTTTTTCCTTCTTTTGCTTTTGCTCAACGAAACAGAAACGGCAAGACGACAAAACGGAAAAGCAGACTTCAAGAAAGAAATCATAACAACATAAAAACAGGGCGTCACATCGAAAAACACATCGAGACTGAAGACTCACGTAACTTATGGTTAAACTAAAGTAACTAAAATGTAACCAACCGCGCGACGGTATCTTTGTACTGCCGATAGATCATCCCCGCTGACATGTCGGCGGAGAAGTCAGGAATATCGGATGAGATGGAAATTCGAGACACCACGAGGACCTTGTTCTTTGTGCCATTAATGTCTCGCCCGTAAAATCGATCGTCAAAGATACCGCCACGCCGATCTCTGCGAATTCCACAAGCGCCTGAGAGCGCGTCTCAAACAAAGAAAAACAGGGAAAAAATATCCGTCGGGGACGGAGGCGGGGAGGGGAGGATGCGGGATGCGGGATGCGTCGGACCTTGGTCCCTGGTGTAAAACAGAAAACGAAAAAGCAGGGCGGGGGGGGGTGCGGGGGCGAGGAGAAAAATGAGCCAAATCCAGCGTTCAATCGCAGCGAAATATACGGGGTGCGAGGAGGCTTCGTTCGTGAAATCGGCCCTTCCGCAGGAGGAGCATGTCTCGCGGAGGAACGGGGGATCTTTTCGCGGCGGCGAAGAGACAGACGCCCGAAACGTCGGCGAATTTACTTTCCATCGATTTGCATCCCGTCCCTCAGGCGGCGGAGGAGCGTCTCGCGGCTTAGCTGGTGGAAGAGAGAAAAACGCGCGGGCCGCTTCTGTCCTCCCGTTAAATCAAAACTTGCCGACGCGCGTCCTTGGAGGCGTCTCTCCGCGTTTTTACTCGCGCGCATTTACCTCGATTCTCTACTCGTTGTCGTATCTGGACGGCGAAACAAATCGGGAATTCCCGCGCGCGCGCATGCCCCTTCTGCGACCGGCGACGATCGCCTCGCACCCCGCGCGCGCGCGCGCGCGGCGCTCTTCCTCGCGCGCGGACGGCTTTTCGACCATGAGAAAACATGGGGAAACGAGACCAGAGAGGCGGCGAAGCCCCGTGCTTGTCCCTCGTGGTGCGTTTGTCTATCCGTTTGGTTAGATCGAGATCGATGCGAGAGCGGCGCACTTGCTGCGTCCTGCTGACGCGCAATGAAGCGGGCCACCGCGCACCCACTGTGCCGACACACTCGGGATCGGCTCGGATGAGATCTCGCATTTTTCTCTCTCCCTCTCTCTCTCTCCCTCCCTCTTTTCCGTACTCTTTTTCTTTTTGCCGAGACCCCCTCAGAGCTGCTCGGTATCTTCCGTGTTGACGTCCCGTCGACGACGATCGCATCTTCGGACGACGACAAAAGGGGGACTGTTGTGCAGATGTACGCGAGCGTACAGGGCCAGTCGGCAAAGGGCGAAGGGCGAGGGGTCGGGGCGGGGTGGAGAAGGGGGGGGGGCGCGAGGAAGCGACCAAGGCCACGTAGATATCGGACTGGCGAGAGGCGGGGAACGGATCGCGCGAGCGGATGACGAGCAGCGAGCCGGTCGTGCCGCGGGAGAAAGTCGCAGCGGGAGCAAAACCGCGGCTCGCTTGCCACGGAAATTGGGATGCTCGCGGGAGCGACGAGCGAGAGACCCGAGGAGAGCAGCCCGCGGAGAGACGCGGGGAGAATGAGCGCGACTGTGAATGAGAAAGGGACGAAGGTAGCTGGTGTTTTTCGTCGACTCTCGCGAGTTCATTCACGCGCGCTTTTTGCGCCGGCTGTTTAATTATGGCGCCGATCGATGCGCCTCGCTGGAGGGCGCAGATCTTATTTCGGCAGATTGCGACGACGACGACGACGATGACGCGTTGCAGCATCGTTTTCTCCTCGTCGCCGAGAATTCTCCGTTTTCGCGGTGACGTGTGTGTCTGTGCATGTGTGTGTGTGTGTGTTCGCGCGCGCTGAAGAAGTTCCTAGCAACTCGCAATCATCATCAGTGACCGCTTTGTCGTGCGGAAGCCTCCGATTCGACGACATAAATCGCCGCGTTCTCAATGTCGCACGTCTCGCGATCCGACCGAGCGCGCGTCTTCGCGTTCGTCTTCGTCGTCCTCGTCGCTCGCGACGCACTCCCGGATCCCTCGGGGGAGGGAGAGTCTCTCGCTTTCAATCACCTTCCCGCCGGACCGCTCGTTGTCCGAGCCTCGTCGCGAGCTTTCTTCCACCACTGAATATTGCGTACGACGCGTGCCACGCGAGCGAAATAGAGAGAGGGGGGCAGGGGGGAAGGGGAGCGGGAGGCGAGAGCGTAAGCGCGCGTTACCCGCGCGACGGATAACAATCCCCGACTATTCGCGAGCGTCTATCAGCATGTATAAAATATATCAGCCCCGTTGCACGGCGAGAGGAGGACAAAAGGGGGCAGGCAGGGAGCGGGATGGAGCGTCAATGACTGCTTGACGACCGTTATTCTCGGGCGAAAGAACTCGCGACTCGTCGCGGCGCGAACATTCACCGCGGATCCTGTGGGACTCTTCACGCCCGAAGTCGCGGTTTTAATTCTCGAACAACAGCGAGAAGCGCCTCCTAATTTTCGTCGTCGCGGCGCGCCTCGCGTAATTAAGCCTCGAATTCAATTTGCGGGCGGGCATGCGCGCGCTCAAGGGGCGGAAGTATCGCTTTGGAAATTGAACGGAATTGGTCTGTGGAAAATGCCGTCTTCCGTCCCTTCGTCCCTCCACCTCGCTGCCTCCTCTTCGCTCCGAGAGATTTTTAGCCCGTGGAACACACACACACACACACACACGCGCGCGCGCGCGCGCGTGTATTATTGTGTATCGTGCGCGAGCGCGCGACTACGAATTTTCCTTTCTCACGCGGGGCGTCGTCGTCGTCGTCTCCGTGCGCGCTCCACTACCCTTCCGTCTCGTACCACCCTGTACGTACGCGAGACACGTACGTAACAGTTGCTGCGAAGCGGCGTGTGTGCGTCGTAACAGAAAGCCGGTTCCCACTGAACACCCCGTTACTACGTCTACGTGATGGAGAGAACGAGGGTTTACAGCCCGGCAGGAGAGAGAGAGAGAGAGAGAGAGAGAGAGAGAGGATGAGAGAAGGGAGGGAGGAAGAAAGAGAGAGAGGGAGAGGGAGGGAGCGACGAAGAGCCCCGCGGGGTTGGAGAATAGGAGAGAGACTTCGCGTGGCGTGCGTTGTGTGCGGCCTACATACATATACAGGGTGTCCCGGATGTGCGTATGTGCACGGGTAAGAAGTAGGAAGGCTTCTCGTCTGGAAAGCGAGAGGCGACTTGCCTGAAGACGAGGTGGTCGCGCTGGCGAGAGTCGAATGATCTCGATGACTGCGCGCGATTCGCCGGATCGACACCGTGGGAAATCCTCGTCCTTCGGACGCGGCCGCTCCTCGGCCGGCTCACGCGAGGATTCATTATTTCGTAGTCGCCGGCGAGGAATTCCGTGGTTCCCTTTCTCCGTCCGGGAAATGGAAAATTCGCCGCGGGAATTTCGCAATCGGTTCGCCTGCGTGTCGTACGCGTGAGAGAATCGAATTCGCGGCGGTGGCTTGTCGCGGTCCGCCGTGTATATCGCATGCGTGACGTGGTGGATGAGTCAGCCGGTGGAAGCGCGAGCGCGGTGTATCGCGAGAATTTCGACAGGAAACTTTGCGGAAATACGTACGCCGAAAAGCGGCGTGCTCGCTCGAGCGCGCTACTTTTAGAGCGCCTCGCGATAATAGTCGAACGATTATCAATATTTGATTGTCGCGCGCGCGCGCGGCACATCGGAGATCTATAGTCCTGGGAACGTTTCCGTGTTTGAACGACCCGGTGCGAGAACGCGCGAGACTTCCCAGACCCTCGTAATTAGGTGCTTGCGCGGCTGCTAAAGCCGCGAGATCCTCAAGATTCCTCCAACTCCTCCTGTGATCCTCAATTGAACGTACGAGCGATCAGAAGCGAAATTGCGCCTTGAATCCCTCGCGCCGCCGAGTTTGCGATTTTATTTCATCGCGATTACATCCCGCCGAGTTTATCATTTCACCTCCCCCCCCCCCGCCTCCCGCCCCCGCCGCCACCGCGCACTCAGTCGGCTAACGAAGATTCGCGAGGTGAAACATCATTATCCCGCTGAGATTTCAAAAGGCTCGCCGCTCTCAAAATCCTGCGATTCGACGAGCAGCTTCGCCGTCGTCGAGCGATAAGTCGGCGGACGAGACTCAGCTCGTTCCGCGGCTCGATTCTTTCTTGAACTTTCCCTCAACTTTTGGAGACTTTATCCTGAATAAGGACGTGCCAATTGCCCGACGGTCTATTCCCATTCTAGGTAGCCGCTAAAAACGTAGCGTACTCTCGCATTCTGAGAGAGGACTTATTTTCAAGCCGTCTTATCTTTCGAGATTTCGGCGACCCGGCCGCCGCGCGCGATCGTCCTCTCGCCTCAGAGACATACAAACTCGAATTCATTACCCTCGATGACGGATCTCATCGGTGACGGGAATAAAGTCGCTCCGTTTTAAGTCGTCGTCGTCGTCGTCGTCGTCGCCGTACGGATCACGAGAATATTCGTTCGAGCACAATAGCGCGGTCGCGAGAGGTGTCGTCGTTCCAGGAGAGAGCAAGGCTTATCACAAAACATACCAGTGTCACCTTTCGTTTATCAATGATCTGCTTGAAACTCAACTCGGCTCGCCCGCTCGCTCGCGCGGCTTCGCTCGAGTCCCAGCGACGCAATTAGCGCGCTCGCGCGGCCGCGAAAACGCGCAAGATCGGCCGCGAGAACGAAGCGCCGAGTTTCGACACGGCACGTCGTCGTCCCGCGGACGAAACGCGTTTCGTTTCAGCGAGCGGACAGCATGCGGGCGATCTTGTCCTATTTTACGCGCGCACGCATCTGCTGAAATTCCACGGCCACGTCCTTTTCCGTTTCTTCGTCCCTTCCCGCCCCCCCTCTCTCTTTCTCTCTCTCTCTCTCTCCTTTTTCCTTGACGAACTAACCGATATCGCGAGCGCGTCACGTTTGCCTGAATTTTCCGCAAGGGCAGTTATGCTAATCTATGCTAATTCGACGACGACGACGATCGTCGCTCCGGCTTTATTCCCCGCCAATTTCGCGATTATGGTTTTCGGCCGCATCGTTGGGGACTCGCATACCGGGTGGGCCGTTCGAGACCGGCCGCTGACACTCGCTCGGCTGGGAAACACGAGGACCTCGCGACAGGGTGCGACGGCGGCGAGGACACCAAGTAGCCTTCTGCTACTTGTGTTCGGGAGGAAACTCGCGCGCGCGCAAGAATAATATCGTCCTCTCTCGCGAGAGGACACTCGCCCGGCGCGTGTGCTACAGTTGGGCCTTGTGCGCCACGCAAGGCCCAACGGCGTTTTACCGTGACGTGCGCGCGAGCGCGCGGGCAACCAGAAAAGTTCAGCGTGAAATGCGAAAGCCACGGTTCGCTCGGCTGTATCGGCTCGCATAGCGTAACAGCTGTACGACGAAAGGTGTTCATTGATGCGACATCTGCACCTTGATTCCCCCCTGCCCCACTGTCGGTGGCCCCGGCCGATAAAACATGCGTTCTACTGAATGACCTCTTCCCCTATAAAAGCGGATCTCGAAAAACGAGCTCTCTCTCCCTCTTCCCCCCCCCGCTCTCTCTCTCTCTCTCTCTCTCTCTCTCTCTCTCTCTCTCTCTCTCTCTCTCTCTGTCTGTCTGTCTCTCTCGCGCGCCGCTCCCCGCATGAAAGGGACGCCGAGTATAATGTCGAAGTTTATCGCGCGCCGACGGCGCCGCGGATGGCCCGCCAGTGGAGAGTTTCTCTCAACTCCTGAGATTCGTGGCGTGCGATCAGCTCGCGAGGACGACTTACGAACGGCGACTCAGCGTGCCGGGGATTCGTCCGCGGGAAAGCACAGCAGCAGCCATCATCCCCGCAATTCGACGGAGACGAAAAATTCGCGGCAGCGGCCGGCCGAACTTCGCGGTGTCGAAGACTATACTCGACGGGTTCGCGCAGCGGTCACATCCTTCAGCGGCGGCTTCCGCGCGCGGCTCACGAGAGAGGAGAGTGGACGTGACCTTCGGCTTCCGCAAGGTCGTCGTGATCTCTTCACGACACACCCGTCCGTTCCGAGGAAACAAGCGATCGGCGACAAGGGGGACGCTTCATCAACGTTTCTTCGGCAATCCCGGCCAAAGGCGGGATCCTGCAAATCCGACGGGACCAACCCGAGGGAAGGACCGCGCTTGAATGAATCGCAAGCCCCGACCTTGATCCGTCGGCGACGTTGACGACGAGTTACGAAGCGAGGCGTGCCGCGGACGAAAGTCGCGACCGACTGGCGACGGAGAGCGAGAATCGTGCGGGATTACTTTTTCATTTCCGCCGCGGCCTCTCCGGCCTCATTTAAGACGGCCGCCGCGCCGCCGACGTATCGATAAACTGCCTCCCGGCGCGGGAAGGGAACTCTCTTATCGGAGATCTGAATATTCGATCGGGGAATAAAAGCGAGAGAGAGAGAGAGAGAGAGAGAGAGAGAGAGAGAGAGAGGGAGGAAGGGAGGGAGGGGGAGCGAGAGAGGCAGGAGGGAACGAGCCCGGCGAACGCGTTCCCGACGAGCCGACAGGATATCCCATAGGAACGACGGCGGGCACGCGGGATACGCGGGGCGAATTCGTGCTATGCTCGACATGTGAGCACGCATAAGGCCTCTCCACACTGTCGGTGTCGCGTTTCGGCGCGTGCTGTGACAACGCCGTGGAAACCGCACGCACGCACACTCATGCATGCGCCTCGTCCGGCCGGCCGCGCGCATATGAACGCGAAAGAGCACGGAAGCGCCGCGCCGCGCCGCGCCGCACCGGGGATTCGTCTCGGCGCCTAATAAACCGCGAAAGAGAGAACGAAAGCCTTCGATTAGTAGTCGCGTGCGGGGCCCGGCGGCCGAACTTGACACGCTGCGCTACGCGTAGGAAACGCGGCTTGCGCCGCGAGCGCAAGCGAGTCCGCAAGCGTACGTGCGCGTTTCTCGTTTCACGCTTCCGCCGGAAGAAGCGCTCGCGGACAACCGCGCGGATTTCTGCGCGATCTCTCTGCGCTTTTGTCTCGGAATAGCCGCGTCGGCTTCCTCGCCTCGCCTCGCCTCGCCTCGCCTCGCCTCGCCTCGTCTCGCCGAGACGCCGGTCGGCTGGCGATCTCCTCGTCGCGGGAAGGCGCGAGCGAGCGGATGAGCTCGTCCGCGCCGAACTGGAGCGCGCGCGCGCGGCGTCTTCGATCTCGCTGGGAAATTCCAAAATGCCACGTTTACGCGAAGCGACGCCGGTATTGATCGCGTTAAAAACACAACACGCGGCGCGCGGAGCGGAGCGGAGTGGAGCGAAGCGAAGCGGAGCTCGCGCTCGCGCCGGCGGCGATGTAACTCGGCGATAAGCTCGCGAGACAGGGAAACGACACGGCCGGTATCGATTCTCTTTTTCATTATGTCCGGCGTGTGTGAGGAGACATGTGGCGGCCGACGTAAGACGTAAACCGCGACTCGCGACGTCAAGGGAACGCCGCCGCTGCCGCCGTAGAGACGGGCAAGACGACGTTAATTATGAAGCGCCGCGCGCGGCTTGCCCCGGGACGAAATTTTCCGGCCGCGCGTGCGCTCCGATTCTGCCGTCGGAATTCAGTTATCTCGGACGATCGTTGGCTTAATAATCATCCCGAATTGCAGCGCTTCTGTCGCGGGAGCTCGAATCACGCGCACACACATGCGAGAGATTTCGGCTAGTTGCTTATTTATCGGCAGCGACAACACGAGCGCGAGGCGAGTTGGACGAGAGTCGACGAGTTACCGATCATAATCGCAATTATGCTAGCGAAGTATATTACGTGCGTCAAATCTCTCTGTCTCTCTCTCTCTCTCTCTCTCTCTCTCTCTCTCTCTCTCTCTCTCGATCTCTCGTTGACGTTTCATCGGAAATCATTCAGATTCTCGAATATACGGGTCCCTGTCTGATTCACAACGGCGGTTATGCATAAAAGAGAAGGCGGTGGTGGAGGGAGGAGGGGGGGGGAGACGGGGTAAAAACACCGGCGCAGATTCGCTTGATTTAAACATCGCGTCCCGCGCGACAGAAAGTTTGGCCGCCGAGCGCTCGTTCCGCGCGCGCGGGCGAGCGCTTATCAGGAGTGACGTTCTGCCTCGTTGAGAGGGAGAGGGAGAGAGAGAGAGAGAGAGAGAGAGAGAGAGAGAGAGAGAGAGAGAGAGCGAAAAAAAGAGAAGGAACGCAAATAATACCGGTAACCATTTTATCACGGCGTTGTACACCGCATAAAATTAAAACGCGTTCCCGACCCTCCCTCCCACTCTTCTTCACCGTCAGAACGCGTTCAAAAATGCATCCAAGCCGCCGCCGTTCGCGGAGATATGGAATTCAACGAGCGGAATTCTCGTTACCTTCGGCGACAGTTCGCCGTGGTGGGAGGGAGGAGAAAAAAAGAGAAGCGAGAGGAAAGGTCGTCAACGTCGATAGACGCGCGCGCGCGGCGAAATTAATACGTATAAGCGTCGTTTCGGCGGATCGCGTTAGCGCGAATTTATTTGCCGCGCGCCAATGAATTTTGCACTCGCGTCGTTCCGCATCTTCGCGCGGCAAAGCGAGACAGAGACAGAGAAGGTAGAACGTAGAATGTAGAAAGACAAGGGACGAGGAGGAGGAGGGGAGGAGGAGGAGGAGGAGGAAGAGGAGGAGGACGAGGTAGAGGAGGCGGAGGAGGAGGAGGAGGTAGAGGAGAAGGCGGAGGTGGCAGCGGAGGACGAGGGGGTGCGGGGGAGGAGCCGCTGGTGGTGCCTTCGCGACTAATGCACCTGACCCCACGTGACGATCGATAGCGCGACGGTGGACGCAATTAAACGCAAACGACATCCAGCAATGAGGCACGTATAGTCATTACCAGATGAATTCGAGCACGAACAACAATAGCGCGGCATAATAAAGGCAATTTATAAGAGTGCAACGTTACGCCGGCCGATTGATCGTCCGTTTTAACGGCGCGTGCTCGCTCGCCCGCTCGCTCGCTCGCTCGCTCGTTCGCTCGCTCGCTCGCTCGCGAATTATTCATCGCCCGTGTAGAGCTTCCCGGAAAGAAAAGCCTGTCGCCGCCGGACGGACGGACGGACGGACCTTCGGGGAGCCGAAGCCGCGCGCAAGACACCGTTTCCCGTCGCGGCGCCGCGATTTGAAAACCCGCGGACTCTCTTCATCACCCGGCTCAAGCCGACTTTGCTCTTCTGCCGTCGCCGTTAAACAACACGAAACGAGTGCATAATCTAAGGCGTCGAAGGTGGACGTAGGCGAGGGGATAGGAGAGGAAGGGGAACGAACCGTCGAAAACGACAGGTTTTCCTCGACGACGTCGCGAGCTTTCGCTGAAAATTCGATCCTGCCTCCCCGACTGACTCGCAAGTCTCATTCGAGGGCGAGACGCGCTGCACGAGCGGATCCGCCGATATCGCTAATTACAATTAATCTCCCTCCCTCGGGCGGCTTTCCTCCTCCTTCCTTCGAATCGCGAGTGAAAGATCCGGCCGTGTCGGGTGACTACTTAATTCGTGATAAGCCAGCTGCGCGCTCGAATTCGCGTCCTCGCGAGCTCCTCTCTCTCTTGCGCGCGCGGGAAGGAGGGGTGGAGGGAAAAGAGAGAGAGAGAGAGAGAGAGAAGGAGAAAAAAGAGACACGTGGGAAACAATAGGGGGAGAGAGACTCTAATCTGAAGGGCACTGGATCGAGCGGTTCTTCTTCGGCATTGTCTCCTCGGCGAACCCTTTACTCCCGTGCCGCGCCTTTTCTTCACTCCCCACCGGCCTTTTCCACGACCCTAAGAGAAAAAGGAAGAGAGAGAGAGAGAGAGAGAGAGAGGGGGGGGGAGGGAGAGGCAGGGAGAGTTTCGTACTACGAGGGGCGGCCGCGCGCCGGTGGAACAGTTACCGTATAGATAGTCCCTCTATTCTCAACGTTATCCTCATGCCTCGGTAGGCGCGCAAAGGAGCGACGGAAAACGGAGGGAGCAGAGGCAGGGGCGAGAGGGCGAGAGGGATTTTTATTCTTCTTAACGAGAACGAGGTGTTTGCGACGTCCGAACCGGCGAGACGAAATTTACGCCTCGCCCCGGACCTCCCGACGTCGACCTGTTCGCGCCGCTAACGATAATTAGCGCAGTCACGATTATTAACGCGTTCCGGTCGCGACGATCGTGATCTTCCCGGGCGGAGCAAGACCGGAAAACCGCGCAGAAACCTGCGGTTCGCGTCAGACGCGTCTCCCCCCCCCCCCCCGACGGAATCCGCCTCTCGAGCTCGATGAGCGACGCAGAAAAGACGGATGAAGGGAGGAAGAGAGATATCATCAAGGATCATCGAGTATCGCGTGAAAGAAACCGGGGGGGGGGGGCCGCTCGCATGCGACGGAAAATCCACGGAGGGACGACGCTCCGAACGAAGATTCCGCCGGAGGGCCTCGCTCTTCCAAAGGGCAAAGCGCGCGCGCGCGCGCTGAGGCGAGCGTCGTCTCGCCGCTCGTCGCCGTCGTCGAGCTGCGAACGCCCGAGAAAGCCGAGAGGAGACGCTCCGCTCATCTCGGCTTGCGTCGGCCTTCGCGCTCCTGCGACGCGAAATTCGCGTCGGATCCCGCGCGGGGAATCCCGCTGGATGAAAGAGCCGCTGCTTCATAGCGCGGCGGGAGCGACAAGGGGTAGACAGGGGGAGGAGGGGGATGGAGGGCAACGACGACGACGATGACGCCGACGACGACGGCAGCGGCGGTGGCGTGCTGGCGAACATGGCGTCCGGAAAGCGAAGCCGTGCGAGGCCGAGGTCGCGGCTGCGCCTCCGTCCGACCGCGTGACCACGATCAATACCTGTAGGCGCGCGGCGCGCTTCGGCGTCGCGGCGCTTCGGCGTCGCTTCGCCGGTGAGCGTAGGTAGCTTCGCGTCGCCGCTTCGCGCCGCTGCCGCGCTGTGCCGCGCCACGCCACGCCGCGCGGCGCGGCGCGGCGCGGTGCGCGATGCCGCGCACCGCGCACCGCGCCGGAGACGAAGGATGTTGAATTCGAAAAGTGTTATTCCGCGCGTCTATCTCTGAATGATATGGAAGGGAACGCCTCTCCACGTGGCTGCCACGTGTGCGCTTCCGCTTCGCGCGCGCGCTCGCTCTCTCTCTCTCTCTCTCTTTCTCTCTCTCTCTCTCTCTCTCTCTCTCCCTCTCTCTCTCTCTCTCTCTCTCTCTCTCGTTCTCTCGCTAGTCTTCGCGCGTCTCCGCCGAAACGTTTCGCGCGATCATTCTCCCCCTCTCCCCCCTCTCTCTCTCTCTCTCTCTCTCTCTGTGTGTGTGTGTGTGTGTGTTTGCAACCTGCGTCGTACTGTACCGTACCGTACCGTCTCGTCATGTCGTCGGGGGCCCACGACGCGAAATTGCCGGGCCCGTCACTCTGTCTCTCTCTCTCTCTCTCTCTCTCTCTCTCTCTGTTTCTCCTGATCCTCGGCGAGAAATCGTCCTCCGGAAAATGTACGTTGCGCGCTGCTCTCGAACGTGTCAGCGTGTCGAGCGATCGGGGGCACAGCCCCCGACGAATCGCCCTCTTCTCGCGGAACCCTTCGGCCGGCTTCGCAAGTACCTTGCGGTGCCTTGCGAGTTTGCGCTCAAACGGATGCGTCTCGCAATTTTGCCGGAAACTAATGATCGATCTGTCGCGCGCTTGGCCCCGCGATATCGAGCGTCGTCGTTGGGCAGACTCGCTGGCGGTCGCCGAGCCGTTCGTAAGCCGCGAACCTGCTCATCAGAGCCATTCTTGCCCGTGTTACCGCGGTTATTATCTCGCGGCGAAGCCTGCCTGTCCCCCCTCCGCGGCGAGAGACAGAGGACAGTCATTGATCTCGTCGGAAAAATCACGGACATTGAGGAACCCTCCGCGCTCTCTCGGTCGCTCGGCGGAGAGGAGATTGAATTTTTCGTTTCGACGACGCGCTGACACAGTTTGTTTTTCATCGAAGCACCGCGAATCCTCTCCTTGCCGCGGGCGAGCTTGCAGATTTCGGCAACCCGGAGCTTTGCCTCGCGCCTCGGATTACCGGGACGGTCGAGTCGTTGGGGATTTTTATAACTGCTCGCCGTTGCTGGCTGCCTTTCTCTCCGCAGCAGTTTTATCGCGGGGCTGAGAACCGCACGAAGATGTAATCAAAGCGTTACGCGTAAACCTTGCGGGCGCGATCCTGAGCGGTCGATCGCGCGATGTAATCGAGGTAATCCCCGGCGCGTTAATAAAAAAATGAAGAGCGCGCGCGAGATAGCGGCGAATCCGCCGCGTCGGAGATGAGAAGCGCGGAAATTTATACAACTCGCGATCGCGGGACCTTCGATCTCCCGCCGCCGATTTATGAGATATCATCGGATCACGCGTAATCCTTCGATTGCTCGGCACGATGTATAACGACACCTCGGAGATGCTTTATCCGCCTTGTCCTCGCGCGAGAGACGAGGAAGGCCGGTTCGTTTGATTCGCGGGATATCGGCGGGCGATCCTCGCGACGCGATGCGAGCAGGTGTGATTTTTCGCGCCGACAACCCCCGAGAGCGCCAAAAGCCGCTCCGGAAGTATTTCACGTATTCGCAAAGTCACCAGCGAGAGTACCGCTCTCTCTCTCTCTCTCTCTCTCTCTCTCCTTCTGTCACTCGCACAGCAGTCGCCTGGCAACCAGGCGGCCCTCGCACGCGGCGAGAGCGAGTGGTCGCAGGTCGCGATCGGAATTCTCAGCTGGCCGCGGCGCGCGTTACTCTTCATCCACTCTCGCAGTTGTCGGCAACGACACCTCGCCACGCGAGAACAAGCGTGAGATGAGACTCTCTGTGTCCCATCCCTCTCGTTTTCCTCACGTTCCAAGTGAAAGCCGAACTGACCGCTGCAGAAAGCACCCCCCCCCCCCCCAAGCACTGTCAAAGCGGCGGGACACTCCATTGAGTGTCTCGACTTCTGGCTGAGTCGTCCTTTTTCGCACTTCGCAGGTTCGCGATCTGAGAAAAGCGCGCGTCGCCAACGAGCCGGCGGCTCAGCGTGCCGGGCTCGCCGGGGTGCGACCGAATCGCGATTCACGTCGCGATCCGCGTAGATCGAGGACGCACAGGACGAGAAAACACTGGCGAGACACGTGTGTGTGTGTGTGTGTGTGAGAATGTGTTTATGTGTGACGTGTGAGACACACGAGAGTGTAGCTTGGTGGACGACGCACGCGTTTCCGCGCGCGTGTGTGTATTTCTGTTTCTTACACGTGTACAGTGTGCGAGAGGTTCACACGATGACGACGATGACGATGACGATGATGACGACGACGACAACAATAACAATAACAACAACAACAACAACAACAACAACAACAACAACGACGACGACACAACAACGACGACGATGACAAGACGACGTAACGCCGATCAGAGCGACCGGGCTGATGTTTGAGCACTCTTTTCCGCTCTTTTTGCCGTTCCTTCATACAGAAGTGGAAAAAGACGCGCGCACGACAGGCGCGCACTTTTCTGCATCGTCAGAGAGGTGAGACTTTTTCGAGAGTGTTTTCGAGTATACGAGTACACGGGGAGGTTTCTCGGGGATAGGGAGGATTTCTGTGAAAATACTTTTAGAATAAGCGGTTCTCTGCGCTCGAGAGTGAGTCGACTCTGTGCGAATCACTCTCTCTCCGAGACGAGAGGTCTGAGCCGCGGACGACTAACCTGCTAGCCGCAAGGCCGACATTCTCTGTATCTCGGGCTCCTGCAGCCACTTCCACATCCGCCGGAAGGTCTCTCGGCCGCTCTTGAGCTTGGACCAGGGCTTCGGGTTGCGCAGCAGGTCGCTCAGCGTGCCCTGGCTGCGGCAGAGCACCCGCTGCGCGAAGATCGCCTGCGGTATGCTGTACCTCTTGAGCTCCGCGCTGATCCGCTGCGCCAGTTCCTTCGTGTTGATCTCCTCGACCTCGCCGGCGCCGTTGCCCGCCGCCGATACCGTCTTCATCACCACCGACGTGTGTTGCACGTGCTGCGTGTGCGATATCGTCTGCTGCAGCATCGATTGCTGCTGCTGCTGCTGCTGCTGCTGCTGCTGTTGCTGCTGCTGCTGCTGCTGTTGCTGCTGCTGCTGCTGCTGCTGCTGTTGCTGCTGCTGCTGCTGCTGCTGCTGCTGCAGCTGCGTCTGCATCGGCGGCGGCGAAGCAGCCGGTACCGAGTGCGTGGGCGGTGAATGATGCGATGGCGCGAAACTCGCGGTCGCCGAGACGGCCGGCGGCGAAGACGGGCTCAGCGCCGCCGGGCTCTGCTGCATTCGCGGCAAAAACGCCGGGTCGTAGTGAGGACTCGCGGACTTGTGCGGTGAATTGAGGCCGCTCTGGCTGTACGCGCTCTGCGGCGACAACGGGCTCGGCTGCAGTCCCGCGCCGGGTGAAGGATAGTTGTGCGGCGGCGACATACCCATGGTGGGTAGCTTGTCGTACGCGTACGGCGAGCTGCCCATACCGAGGCCGATGTTACCCAGGCCGTTGTTCTGCATGACGGCGAAGCTGCCGGTGACGCCGCCGGCAGCGTGGCCGCCGTACACGAACTTGTCGCTCATGGTCGAGATCGGCGGTAACGGCTGCAGCGGCGTCAGAGTCGCGTACGACGAGCCTGGACTGAAGCCGGGCGGCGACATCCTCTCCGCGACTGAGGTTAGTGTCTGATACGTCGGCTCCGGCTGCATCGCCCTGAAGTCCGTCGCGTCGATCATACTCGCGACCGACACGCTGATGCCCGAAGTCGGCGTTAGCTTGCCCGGACTGAGCAGCTCCGAGTCGGCGTCGCGCGAGTCCACGTCCACGTCCTGAGGCGGCACGATCACCGACAGGGACTCCCGCGCGCTCTGCCTGCCACCGCCGCCACTACCACCACTGCCACTACCGCCGCCGCCGCCGCCGCCGCCGCCGCTGCCGCCGCCGCCGCCGCTGCCGCTGCCGCTGCCGCTGCCGCCGTTACCGTTGTTGCTGTTGCCGTTGCCGTTGCCGCCGCCGACGGCGCCTCCGCCGCCGCCACCGCTGTTACCGCCACTACCACCACCACCACCACCACCGCCGCCGCCGCCGCCGCCGCCACCGCCACCGCCACCGCCGCCGCCGCTGCCTCCGCCGCCGCCGCCGCCGCCGCCGCCGCCGCCACTACTATCACCGCCGCCACCACTACCGCCGTCGACGCTCGGCGGTTCCTGGGACGACGACAGGTCCTCCGCGGCGGCGAGGTCTCGCTCCTCCTTGACGCCGAGCGCGCCAGCAGCGAGCAGTTCCAGCGGTAGGCTCGCGCACGCGATGTCGGGGCTTTGAGAGGCCGACGAAGACATACCCTCGACGCTACCTCCTCCGTTACCACCACCACCGCCGCCGTTGCCACCCCCGCTCCTACCCCCCGCTTCGACGACCTCGTGCTGATGCTGCTGCTGCTGCTGCTGCTGCTGCTGTTGATGATGGTGGTGATGGTGGTGGTGGTGGTGGTGATGATGATGGTGGTGGTTGTGATGCCTACCCCCACCCACCACGTTGCCCCTACTTCCGCCGCTGTTACCACCACCTCCCGCCGCCGCTGCTGCTGCTGCTGCTGCTGCTGCTGCTGCTGCTGCTGCACCTCCTCCTCCGCCGCCACCTCCACAGTTCCCATTCGAGCCACCCCCACCGCTACCCCGACCATGCGTAGACACCGCCGCCGGGGAATCGACCGGGTCCAGTAATTGCTCGCTATGCGGTTGATGATCGGCTATGTCCCCTATACCTTCCATTTACGCACATCTAGTTCGGGTGGGCGCACTGCCACTCGCCGCCGCGACTCTGTTGCTGTTGCTGTTGCTGTTGCTGCTACTCGTTTATTCGTTCGTTCTCTCACTACCGTCGAGACAACACTGTGCGCCGCCGTAAACACCACCGCACGCACGTCGCACACCACCGTACGCACAGTTTTCGCACCGTACCGCGTCACCGCGTGAACGCAAACGCAACCGTCGCGACGCACGCTCGGCGTTACCGCGCGCGTTACGCACGTTAGACTCGAGCAGAGTCGGTCGCGGACGCGCGGATTGAGAAAGCGGGGTGTTGTCGTCGCGGCTCTCGTCCTCTTGTACTACTTGCACCCGCTCCTCTTGCTCTCTCTTTCTCTCTCTCTCTCTCTCTCTCTCTCTCTCTTTCTCTCTTTCTCCTCTCTCTTTCTCCTCTCTCTCTCTCTCTCCCTCTCTCCCTCTCTCTCTCTCTCTCTCTCTCTCTCTTTCCTTCTCTCTTTCTCTCTCACCTCTGTTTACGTCGACGGAGCCGAGCGTCGCCGCGAGAGGGTGCTACGACGAAAGCACCCTATATCCACTGATCACGCCGTCACTGTTGGCTACGCTGTCGGGCGATGTAGTAACGCGGCGACGACGACGACAACGACGTGAACGACCTCGGCGAGGACGACCTCGCGACAACGCGCTCCCGAGAGCGTACGAGCCGGCCGCACGACGACGACGACGACACCGTTCCCGATGAGAACGAAGACGACGGCGACGACGACGACGACGACGACGACGACGACGACGTAGTAGACGATGTCGACGGTGACGCTAACGTTAACGCTACTCCACCACCTTGGCCACGTCGGATCGGCATAGGGACCCGGTAGCGCAACGACCACCGTGCGCCCATGACACACGCGGAGCGAGTGAGAGCGCACGCTCCGCGCCCGCGAGAGTGCGAGCGCACCGGCTCCCGGCGGAACGAGAGCGCGTAGCTACAAGAGAAATGGAGAGGAGCTCGGGGAGTGCTGCGAGAAGGGGATCGTTCTCTCTCTCTCTCTCTCTCTCTCTCTCTCTCTCTCTGTCTCTGTCTCTCTGTCTCTCTCTCTCTCTTTCGCTCCGGCTATTCTTCTTCTGCCTCACTCGCTCGCTCGCTCGCTCGCTGTTTAGTTCGCTCGCTTGTTCGTTTGCTCGTTTGTTCGTCCGCTCGCTCGCTCGCACGCGCACAGCCGGTACCCCGACGGGACCTTCCGCGCGCGCTCCGCCCCCTTCCCCTAACGGTCCCTACCTCG